>NW_028321890.1:37259948-37562584 GCF_036245765.1 Copidosoma floridanum
TGGAAAAATTCATCACTTTTATGTCCATGGTTGTATAAGTACTATCGTATGTACGTGCATGTATATTTCGGAAACGAGTTCGGAGTCATGGTTTTTCGGCAGTAAGCAGTGTATAAGGTGAAACAAGGAGTCCCGAGAAAGTACTTATACCCACATGTATTCAGTGTAGCCGAAATCGAGAAACTCACAAAAAAAAAAAAAAAAAAAAAAAACACCACAACTGGACCATCGTGTATACTTGCGAGGGAGAGAAAAGGAGACGAAAAATCCGGTGGACGCAACCGATTATCCAACAATCGTGCTCGGCAAATATCTCGGTGCAGTTATGTATATGTATGCACGCGTGCGTGCAATACCTTCGTGTGCTCATGCGATCGAATCGATGATGCGGAGGAGGAAAGAGGGACTATATTTATACACTACATGTATATACAACCAATCGCGCTCCTTTCTCTTTTTCCGCGGGCACGCATGTCAAGTACCTACTTATACTGGGCAAAGCGCGAGTACTCGCAGGCGAGTTTAATAATCTGCGACGGCAGCCAAAATTACCAATATTTTACGTATATATACTGGTGGACGCCTGTACTTTCACGCCCTTTTGGCTGGGTATGGGGCACCTGGACGACGTTGACGCGTGGGTTTGCACTTGGGGTGGGGGGCGTCGGTCAGTGTTACACCATATTTGGCTCCCTCTCGCTTTCGGCTCGATATCGCTCTGCATGCACACTATATACTCTCGGGAGCAAGTGGGCACCGTTGCATGTACTTGGTGCACACGCGCCGCGAGACACGTGTCCCGATCGCTCGACGGTCAAGTGTTTCGGATACACGCGCGTATCGGGTCCTCGTTACTTTTTTCTTAATTTCTTCTATAGTTATTTTATATAAATATATATTTTTTTACAAGGCCGGTTTCAGTGGGTGCATACACAGCAAGTGCCAGTGTAATATACTTGTCCTTCTTTCGTACACCCTTTGGGTATATGGATTTACGATTGTTTTAAGGTTCAAATGTGGCCGCGTAGTCTACCATATAATAGTTGCTAGGTACAGTTGTTTTCTGATGGCATCATTGTCGTGCGCACCTATTAATTGAACGAAGTAAAGCAAAATAACGACTGCACTGTTAATCCAAGCGGCTTAACTCGAATATTTTGTTTTAAAACCATTGGTTTCATGATATGCAATACCGTGGTCGTCGCGTCGTATTTCATTTCACGTTATATTCGAAATACCAGCTGTTAACTATACCACTATTGATGGGAAAATGCATACACAGCTACACCGTTGTTGAAAAATACTCGCAAAGCTGAATAAAAGCTCTTTTGGTTATACCTTCCAATATACATTTACCTGTATACTTCTTTTTTTTTTTTTTGTTTGCTACATATACGTACACGCCGAAAACTACAATGCACAGTAGCGGGTATACCATTAATGAACTTTATTAGCCATAAATTCAATCTGTCCGAGTGCAATTTACGATCCTGGTGAGACTGTCCGAAGCTCGTTACAATAATTGACGAGCTCTCGCAGGAGCTTTAATCCGAGCTTGGCTTCATCACCGGCACGTTTCAGAGTCCGAAAAGCGCCAGCGCCGATGGTCCGAGCTCCCCGCAAGATTGTTCATTCACGAGTGCACGCATATAGGGACGTGGTGGAAATAAAAGGGACATTTGTATAAGATGACGCAGGTAAGAGGAGGGGAAGCGAAGGCAGTGACGGCGTTGATCCTCGGCTGGCTGGCTCTCATGGTGGATCCCCGCGCTTCTTACGCGACAGCGGAAAACGCGAGCACCAACGAGGGTGAGTGTATGCGTATATATATAAATTCTCCGTTTACCCCCCGCGTCCACATAATATCTCGCTGTACGAAAATCATCCCGCGGATACATTATGTATGTATTTTTAAAGCGCACGTTACGGCATACATCTTATAGATTATATACTAGCGAAGCTACGATATTCACAGAGCTCCGAATTACTCGACGCTCGCGTGACGATAGAGGAGGCTTTGTGCTTTTGTCGATGACCGCGAGATCGAAACGCGCATTATCGGGCTAATAATTCCGTACGCCGCAGCCAATGGAAGTCATTAGCGAACGTAATGGTAGGCAATATATTATGTTATAAAAACTTACGTATCTCTGCATGGCTGTCCGAAAACGGTCATTAAGTACATGCACGTTACTTGTACATTTGGTATAAGCACATTATAGATTGGACGATTGGATCTCTTATATACACAAACGAGCCAAAAAAAAAAAAAAAAAAGAGTCTTAATGCTCACGCACAAACAGCACGTATCATCATACAATATATATATATATATATATATATATATAAGTATAGAGCGCCACTCCATTCATAAAACTCTCCGAATATATTATGTACATGTATGCATTTAACACTGTGCACGGCACAAAATCGATAGGTGCGACCTTTCGCTCGGAGCTTGATATCTCCCCTCTCGCGCGAATATTGTTCTCCTCTCGTATATCCTCTCTCTGAGCTGACTATTAAGTACGTGTATTTATATATATATATATATATATATATATATATATATATATATATATATATATATATATATATATACAAACTCTGCACGTGCACACGGGTGCATAAGTATATATATATATATATATATATACCAACAACTCACCCTCCCCCTATTTATTTCTCCTCTTTTTTTTATTATTATTACACAGTGTACGGAAAGCCAAATATGGATAACATTAAGTTTATTACGTTGCACTTTTTTTCAATAATTTAATGTAGAGGCTGCCGGTATCGACAGTGACAGCATATAAAATATCATGACTCACCGTGGTGGGGGTGGTTTACGTAAAAGGTCGACAGTTATTTAGATTTGTCGTTTCGGTGGCTCGGGAAGCAAACTATTTTTGTACACCAGTCGAGGGAAATGCGAGTATACTTGCCGGACACGTATATTTTTTTTACTTTTTCCTTTCCAAATAAAAGTGTCGCCACAATGATTATTTGTTTGCTCGTGCACGCTGCGACAGATACGAGAGATATGAAAATTCGGTTGATTCGATCGAAGAGGAACAAAGAAACGCTGATTCGAAATCAGTCACGTTTCATTTTGTGCCAAAACGATCGGGTGTTTAGCTATATATATTACGCTCGTGCTAATAGTCTCGTTGTTTCCGAGACAATAATGTGGTTTACATAATAATACGGGGGTAACATGTCTCGCCGACAGCGTTTCGTCGGTGATGCAAAATTGACACAAAACGTATATATGGTATTGTAGGTATATACAATAATTATTTTTTACTCAATTAAAAAAAAGAAAAAAAAAAAAAATGTAATTCATCGCTTCGACATTTATAAAAAGATTAAGTGAAACCTAAATCCATCCAAACAAAGTACGCAGGGCATATTATTAAAATGTATGATAAAATGAAAGAAGAGCGAGCCTCGTGTGCCTACACTCATGCATTTTTATATAATACGAGTTTCTTGCGACCATCGTCGCACCGAATTCCCAAATGAATTTCGTTCGGAATTTCCGAGCGCAAACAACGCTCCCATGTCACATATACATGTGCTTCTGGCAGAGGCAATATAAAAAAAAAAAAAAAAAAAAAAAAAAAAAAAAAAAAAAAAAAAAGGAAAATTGGAGAAAGACGGAGAGAAAAACCCGGAGGTCCCTCGCCGAATCATTAAAAACGCCCTGCATGTTCTCGCAACACGTATGTACTTATGTATATCCTTCGTATATAAGAAAACGAGCCTTCCAAGCTCGATAAGTCAAGCGCGCTCGGTTACTCCATCACGTTCTCTCTCTCCCCTCTCCCTTTTTTTTTTCCTTTCCCGACCGATCGGCGTCGCGATAATACACGCGCAAAAAATAATCTGCACTCATTACCCACACGCGCAAACTCTACGCTGGTAGCGTTTCAATTTTTTGGATTCAGCTGCGTCGCGCTTAGTATATCTATACGCAAAATTATGCGTGCACTTGCAGAGCAGAGGAATAGGTACTATACGCGAGATGCACAAGTCAAAGAGAGCTTGCACCGCCAGCATGTATACATGTACATGTAAAACAAGCATCGAGCTCTATCTATATTTAGTAGTGTGTGTGTGTATTTCGAGGAAGTCACCGGTGCTCGTGTCGACGGAGCTAGCGAGAGAGCTTGCGCGGGCGGCAGTGTAGTTTCGCAAGCTCTTTGGCGGAGAAAAATAGAAAAGAGCTTTAGCGTTGGAGAAATGTATGTGACCCTGGAACTACGAGGTGGGTGCGGGTGAAAACGAGTGCCGGCTACAGCTGCCGGATCGATTGTACATAGTTGTACCGCGAGTGTAATTCCCCCTATATCAATCATTCAAGACCAATTGAGCTTCTTCGTTGATTGGAATGTATTTATAGATAGGGCCGACGGAGTTGCGTGACCGTAAAAATAGTATATTTATTTCGATGAAAAAAATAAAATAAAAAATAGTTTGTAAATTGATATTGCGCGCGTATTTTTTTAGAGCTTGCGTGCCGCTGGATTTTATAAAAACCGATGCCTCGGTTAGTCGAACACGTGGGTGTGATAATCGAGCGTTTATGACCACAGCACGGAAAAAAAAGGTGTACCTATATATTGGTATTATGACTCGGTCCGTAAATGCTCGGGGAAGTATAAGGTCACGTGATAATTTATTATGGCCGAAAGGGAGGATACCGTATCGACGTCCTTCTCGCACTTGTAAATCATCACGTATAATATATCACATGTGGCACACGGCAATTTAAAGTTTAATCTGTGCAGCTCTATATTTAACGTGTCTTATTGCACAATTTAGATTCGCACAGTATGGGTACAAAAGGATCATTTTCAATTTCGTTTGTCATAGTTGCAACACGTGCCCCGTGGGTATAAAAAATTAACAAAGATCGCCGCAGATATTATGTATTGTGTATACGACTTAAGAAACTTTTGACGTAATTATGCAACATATAAAGATTGAGTCAAGTATGAAGATGGTGTAGCCATGGAAATGAGCGAGCAAACTTTCTTTTTTTTTTCTACTCAAAGAAAATTTATTTATACATTCATACGGCAAGTCGAAGAAGTAGGTAAGTACCTAATGTTGTACTCGCATCTGTAATAGTTGACGACTGGGACGAGAGTTGGCGCCGAGATTGCGGGTTTAATATACAATTTAGGGGACAGAGAGACGGAGCACAACGTGAAAGCCATTCGAGATGGATGGAACGATAGGAGGAAGAAGAAGGTATATATACCAAAGCAGTACCTACTTATAGACAAAGAGAGAGTATAATATAAGGTATACAGAAGACTATATATATACAAGCGCGAGCGAACGAGACGGGGAGAAAAGAAAAGTGTATATATATATACTACATATTACGGACGTAGAGCAGGTATCGTATAGGATGGAAGAGGAGACCGGCCGGCCGTTGGCTTTCTGGCACTGATGGCCGCTGCAGGTTCTATCGTCTATAAATAAAAGCTGGGCAGGGTGGTATGAGGGAAGGGAGAGCAACAACGCGGGAGAGTGTTTGGCCATTTTTCACCGGTACACCTATATACCTCTATACCGATACGTACTTATGCTTGATTGTTTCCAACGTATAACCAACCTTTCCCTCGGATTTTTAGCTCTTGTGCATTTTCTCGTACATTTCCTCTTTTCCGTGTACATGTAGGTACTCCGTTAATATTCATATAAGCTCTCGAGCTTTTTTTCACTTTCGTTACGTAATCGTGTCATTATCAGGCCGGGTGTGTGTTCATTGCAACTGTCGCCGTGACACTGCAACGTATATAATATTATGTTACATACAGGCAGGCACAACTTTCTCGTCAAATTGAGATTAACGGGTGCCGAAGCAGGTTTCGCGCTCACGCAGACTTTGTAGCTGTACCTGATGGGCGTTTTAAAAAAAAAAGAAAAAAGTTTTTGTAGCAAATGATTATCTTTGCATGTGGACGCGGGTACCTAACACATATTGTAAAATACGAAGTAAAATGGTAAGGGATAATATAATTGGTCGAGCCGGCGACGAGCACCTGTCACTGGAGCTCCCACGCAACAACAGATATATGTGTTCATCGGAGCGGCTCTGACATAAGGAGATATAATATACAAGCGCAATCTAATGATGGAGGAAAAAAAAAAAAAAACAGCAATAGCAGTCTATAGGTACTCTCGGTCTTCCTCGATCCCGTCTATTCTATATAATATAAATTACACAATTCAATGAAACTCCGGGCGGTATATAGATTACCTAGACGTGCATTGGCGCCACTTTGAATTTCATTGCCACTGACAGAGCACTCGCAGCCTCGAAAATCTCTCTGTCTGTAACAGTGCAACACCCACAGATAACTTTGTGTATATGCAACGACAAGAGACAAAAGGCGCCTCTCGAACACCTACGCAGCAGTCAGTGGCAGCCATTGTATATACATACTGACCGTCGGACCAAGAGGGCTCTCGCGAGTCTTCTCTTTTGATTTCGGAACTATCTCTGGCTCTCTTAAAACGGATTACCTCGAGGCACCTCTCGCGGTGTATGTAATATATAGGGTGCTCAACGTAAACTTTCGCTGGTTTCCGCGACATATAGGTACACATATATATACCGCCACTGCTGCTCATCTGCGGAGTTTGCTCGCAAAGGTATATATAGGTGTACCAACACAATGGAAAAGCGACTGCATGGGCGGGTGTTTCCCTAAACCAGTGTGTAAAAGTACTTGCAGGTACTTTCCGCGAAAGCTTGTTTGCCGCGGCGTTGCGCTCTTTTGTGTAAGCTAATATGCTCGTGACAGGGGCTTTTTTTTTTTATTTTTTTTTTCTTGCATCAACGAATAGTTACACTTTTGCGACATGACGTGGTCAAACGCCAAGTCATAGAAGTACTTTTGATACTACTTTTTTTTTGTGACTTATACTCGAGGAGAGGGGGACAATAACCCAATACGAGTTTTAAGTACTGCACGTGGAAAAACAAAAAATTTTCTCCATGGCCGGTGTGGGTGTATTGGAGGCTTTACGTAACCGAGTCACGCACCGCCTGGAAATCGTGTGTACGCCATCCCTCATAGTGCCACGGCTATACGGGCATGTATGCACGTATATAGGCATGGAAGGACGTTTGTGTGTTACAGTGGCAAAGACGAAGAAACCATAGAAAAAAAAAAAAAAAAAAAAAAAAAGTTGGGCCAAACAAGGAATAGAACGCCTCGACCCTTTGTCACTTACGTGCGAGGGGGAGAGAAAAAAACACGGTGGAGGTAAGTATATGTACACACGAAACAGAAGGGAGAAAGAAAAGGCGTAGAATCACGACGAGGCGGAAGAAAAAGCTAATAAGTGTATCTTGCTCTAGTACTCCTACACAGCTGTACGTAAGGTATCGATGGGTAGCACAAAAAACAAAGACCTTCTTCGATTTCACGATGACAGAGACGACGTATATATACACGTGTACATGTACGGTATACGGATGAAGCGATTGTAAGTCAAGGGCTCGGAGCCATCGCGTAAGAAGCTCGAGTGGGCATGTAACTATGCACGGGTACGTACGAGCGATTCCACGAAAAATTATCAACTACTTACGTTCTTCTACTTTTTTACTTTTTCGCGATTTTGTAAATTTGGCTCTATGTCAATATGACTTTTTAAATAATAAATGACAAGAGCTTCCAAATGATAATTGAGTCCAATACAAAACGTATACGCATCGGCAGATCAAAAGTTTACAATAATTGGCCAAGTCAGTAAATCACCCGTACCCTCGCAGACTATTTTTATAGCATATTACGACTCAAGGGAAGAAAGTATTTACACGTACTTTTTTTTTTTTACTTTTATACGCGTGCACACTGTTTTTGTTTTTAACGTAAAGTGTCTGAGGTAAAGCTGAATATTGGGTGTATAAAGACTCGTTCGAATGTCTATATATATTGCCACTGTTGCTGCGTGCACCGCATATGCCAAGCCAACCAGAGTCAAGAACCTCCCCGAGAGGATGCGTCGACGTCGTCTTTGTCACTTCGCGTTATCTTATGTATGTATATGTATAGATGCGCACAAGAGCAGAGAGAGAACTAACACTTTGGTCGCTCTCCAGCATCTGGCTGCTATAGTGGTATATGTGCGCCCGTGCAAAATGACTAGATATATACGTATATACCGCCATCACCTTGGATCTTGGGGTTTCGCAACTCGTAACCGAGAGTATGATTATACTTATGGTGATGGTTGGCCGCACGTATAAACGCCACTCATATATATATATATATCCATCTTTTATACCTATATATACACACAGTAAGTACGTGTAGTCTCAACTCTTATCATTAAACTTGCAGTCGTGAACTCTTAGGTTCTTTGTGCGCGTTGCGCTTACCTATGCCTGTGGCATATATACATACGCGCTAAGCTTACCCTATAAGCTACCTGCAGGTATGCGAGCTGGATGCGTAATAACGTAAAAGCAAGCGTTAGAATTTTAATCAATGTATACAAGCGAGTGCTGCAGCTCCTGGTATTTACGAAGGATATTTCATTGAGAGACGGTCTTTCAATTAACGAAACTTTCTGGAGTGACGTTTTTTTTTTTGCAAATTTCAAAATCCATCTGACGTCGCTTGGTTTGATCGTCAGTCCTCGTGCGCGGTGAAAATTCAAGGGAGAAGCCCATTTCCTTACTTCAGCACGCGCGCGTAATTCGTATAGTTTCGAAAAATCTGGGTTGCCTCCCTCCTCCGTCCAACAGTTTAACGGGACTTTACAGTCACGAGACGCAGTCTATTAGCAAACTTCTCGCGTGACACCCCAACCGACTAACTTTTAATCACAACAGAGGATGTTTCAGCCGAGGAAGTTGCAGTTTGTCTTGGTAATTCATTTTAGTGCAAATTAATGTTCTCCGAGTATATTAATTTAACCAATTCGTTTTTGTCGTTTAAGACGATAAAAAAATCTACAATGTCTAAATATGAGTATCCATATATGTTTCTTCGTGACATTAGGGTGTATTTTAGCTAACACTCTTTACGGAAACATCATAATATATATATGTTAGGTCCGCCTTTACCAGGTTGTACCTATATATAATCAATCTCCTTCGTCTTGTCCTTCGTCCAGAAATGCAAGGTTGCCGGAGTTGCCGCACACCAAACGAGAGTCCGTATTTAGAGTGGATATATGTATATAATGTACGTCTGCGCCAAGAACAGGATTAAAAGCCACGGTAATTAATGGCTGCGGCAAACCGAAGTTGAATCGGGAGCGCGTCGTTTTTGCTTTAACGACGCGAGTATAGACTCGTAAAAGCTACTCTTGACGATGTGATGATGGTATACATGTACGTCGCCCACCTTTACATATACACATATATATATATATATTTGTATGGAGATCTACATACCAACGTTATCGGGCTTTCTCTCATAATTTTTTTTTTTCCCTTCAATTTTTCAAAATATTGCACTTGACCATAGAACTGCATCCATAAATTCTTCGCACGCGGTATACGGTAGACAAATGTTATAAGATAATTGTGCGGCGCTCACTGGATTTCTTCAGTCCCGTCATAATACTACACTGTATGGACTGCAAAATGTTTGCAACCAAAGTTAAACGACACTGCAGGCTACATAAATTTTACATACCTACATTCGTAAAATGTACTTCTGGACACGGAAAGTTATAATAAAGCCTCGAGATTGTTGTGCACTACTATAACCATTTGTGGTGATAAAGTGACAAAGCCTTTATTTTCCCCTTCATTTTTGCACTATGTGCACATTCAACATCTTTGTAACCAACTCCGTTGGGAGGATTGTCACCACCGCTCGACAATTAGTCCAATCCTGTTTACGAAGCTCCGTAGATTCCATACATGTGTGGATTGTCGCGCGCGTCAAATCATGCAAATTAAACGGCGATGCGAAATCGTTAGCGTCGACGATATCCCATTACAGCGCCGATGCTCCCCACGGAATTCTAGCGCTGTTGCTGTATAATACACACGACAACCTTGGGGGGCTACGTTCCAGCTCAAAATCAATGCTATACACGCCTATATATGCACCGACCCCGCACGCGTAATAACGTCCCCAGGGGTATGTATGTTACATTATGTACGTTGGTACAGCTGCCTCGCTAAGTTAACGAACTCGATAGACCGCACATTACCATCAAGAGATGTATATGTATATATATATATATATATATATCCACCGTATGTACACGAGCAGATTCGATCGTCGATCGAGTGCGAATACGGGGAGAGCTGGTTCGCTAAAAAGTACGTCAGTTAGTATCGGCAGAGAGTTGCGTAAGTCGAAGTGGGTACAATATATGGGGCTACTTAGACTGCACCAACTTTACGTATATTTGTACGAGGAGATAATAATATTATCTCTTGATGGGCGATTGTGCGTGTGTGTATGTACGCGAAAAAAAACATTTTTTTTTTTAAATGAAAGAGTTTTTACACGGTGGTATACTCGAGAAACCAACTTTTTTTTCTTCTTCTTCTTCTTCATTGTGGGGGTCCGTCGTCGGCTTTTAAAAATACCCGCGTTACTCGTGCCTTATGTTGTTGGGTCTACATCATATTTATATCGGAGGATAAATGGTGTGTGCCGATTAGAATTTTTTTTTGAAAGCCATTGAATAAAGGAAAAAAAAAAAAAAAAATACATGCATTTGTTTTTTGGAACTAAATGTAAAAAGTTTCGTGATTAATTCTCACGTTGCAGTGCTGCCGTACCTACTGGGCTCAAAGTCGGCGACAGGGAGCGCGTCGTCAACGGAGGTGGAGGACACGGGGAGGGTGATCGTTTGCCCGAACGATTCCCCGAACACCCTGTCGCGTCTTCTCGGCGTCATTTGCGAGAAGAGCTCCGACTGCCACTTCCTCGGGGCGGACCAGCGCTGCTGCAAGGGCGTTTGCAGGCGCGGCGTGGAGGCTCCCATCTACGAGCCGCCGCACGGAGGTGAGGAAGCTAAAACACGCCTATTTCGTCCCCCGCCCTTATCCAATATCGATATCGTTTCGACGAGGGGGAAAAAAAAATTTGCATTTTTTTACAACTGATCGAACCAAAAGTATACACGTGAGGGTTTCTATAAATATCGCTGACTACGGGTTTGATAATGAATTTTGTTTAATGAAGCTATAAATGCGAGGATGCGTGTTTGAGGATGTAGGCGATGACATGCTGTGGGAGACGATAAGAGGGACGAAAGGGTTGAAACAACATAATAGATACGAAACAGGTGAAAGGAGAAAAAGAGTTTAGAGCCTTATCTCGCGCTAACTCGTCGTCGAGGCTTTTATGTATGACCAAACCCATGGGTATATAGCTGTTGTGGACATTTTGGACTCACGAGGGTGGGTTGCTCATTGAAGCATTCTATGGGAAAAACGAAGATATTTCTGGACTAATGTTTTCTTGTGAGTGTGGGAATATTTAATGAGTCACAAAATATATCAAATCATATCAATATATCATATCGTGCGATTTCCAATGATTACGAAGATTTGCACGACACACTGTGATTTTCCATACGCGTAAGTAAGTAGTGCATAAAAACTTGCCACTTACAGCATCGCAAGTTTTTTTCATACTATGAATATTTTTATCCATCTTTACTGCACTTGGATATCATTATTGTATTAACGATTTGGATGCGCGTACTCTATTACTTAGGAATACATACGTATGTATAGGTATATCATCTACATATTATGATCGTGTTGCGTCATTTACTCAATAAATGTTTGCTTATACAGAGGTGCCCCGTACCTCTGAGTCTGATTCGAGTATATAGGTGTCAACTCGAAAACGAACTACTTACTTTTTTTTAACCGCCCAACGCCTTTTTCTCGCCCCACAGCAACGAAGGAAGTCATGTTTTCGATCGAGCCTAAGTAGACGTACACTCATACGTACAAACGCAATGATTTTAAATTTTTCCATTTATATATGTATATTGACCGCGTGGAAAAAAAGTAATCGCTCGTACCACACAAGCGGATAGGAAAACGTACAAGACAACCATTTGGGCACGCGACTCTAAAAAGTCTTGTATGGTATATAATATATATATATATATGTACTGTACTTGTCATTTACGAAGAGTATAAATCTCGCTCGGGCAATCGTATATAAAACGGGTGAAGGGGAGCAGGAGGAGGAGATAATAATCCGGCCAGCCTCAAACCCACGCGAACCGATGGCCCCCGCGTTAATTAATTGATTATTCCACGGACGCTCCTACACCATATGCGTATTAAGTAGTATGTGGGCAAGTACTGCACATTATAATATTATCTTGCAGATGAAATAAAAGCTGGTACGAATAGGATTGTCGCGTTACTTTGGTATAATTTCGATACGGAGCAACGCTCGCGGACACTTTCGACTTTGGCGCTCAGTGGGCCCTGTTTTATTTTACCCGTAAAAAAAAAGGGGGAGGAGGGGTTATTAATTGTACAGGTATACATGTACACGCGTACACTTACATAGCAAGGGAGCTCTCGAGGCGCGTTATCGATCATATCGCTGCCCGCTGTGAACTCGTGCTCGTGCATATATATAATACACGAGGGCAGCCACTTGCCGTGTAAATGTATAATAGCTAAGGTAAAAAAAAAACCCTCTATCCTTCCTTTTTTTTTCTCCTCCCTCGTTTTTTGGCACGAAAGCCACAGTTTCGTCCACTGCTATCTCCCCTCCTTGATGTTTTACAATCGAGACGGGCGAACCCGGGCGTTTATCCTGCTTCTCGCGCCGAGTTTTATACGTAATGGGCACTCGAGAGACGATCGCTCCAGATAAGTATATGTCATCGGTCTGTCGAGCTCTTGTATAGGAAGACGCTCGACACACATATCCGATGCAGTCAAGTACATAATATTGTGATGCATGGCAATTCTGTGCGGTTGACATTTTTTTTTTTTTTTTTATTTCGCTTTATTACTTACAATATGAGCGCGTGTTTGTCGTGGCTCACATGTGTATAGGTATAACATCTCCGGCTGATAAATCTTATCTGTTCGGTCTGTGTGTGTTTATTTCTCGTTGAGATTGAGCCCGAGTTACTCCCTCTCTCGTGTAAAGTATACTTATCGGAGAGATTCACGTTTTCACCGGCATCGTTGAGTTGGGAACAACGGCTCCAACAGCCATACCAGAATGCTCCCTCCTTTTTCTCATTTATTTTTTAAATATCACGTGAATCTTTTCCTTTTTTTCTTTATTCATACGTGTTTTTTTCGTTAACATCAAATATATATATTTCGCAGGCATAAATATATATAATTGCTCAATATAAGTGCGAAGCATATAAGAAAGCGAAACTACCACTGATTTCTTTATTCTTTTCTCCCATTGTGTACAATATCGGCATAGCCAGCGCGACTTGTATATATACATGTGCCACACGCGCTCGTTCGAACGATTTAACCTCCCTTTTGCTCTTCGAAAACATCTTTTATTGAGCGAATCACATGTTATATAGGTATACCCACTGTGTTGGCAAAATTGACACTGAAGGATAAATAAAATTATGCAAAGACCCCGATGGTTGCATGTAATATATTTATGCATATTGCGCGTGTATGTTAATAAGTGCATAACACCTACGCTCGCCTCGGAAATTGAGAATCAGTCCTTCTCACTTGCGGAATCAAATTAAGGTCTGATGTACACTGTACAAGTCATCTTAAGTGACATCGATGCGAAATGAGAGATACTGGAACCATACAGAGATTATACAATATGAACGAGAAGCCAACAACCATTCCGACCTTATTCGAGTAATTTTACCAACATGGTTATCATATAGATATACAATTTCCATTTACCTAAAACGATGTAGAATTGCTATTGAAGCACAAAGATCTTGCGAAAGCTGATTTATATAAAGAAAAATTACGAATGTTAATATACATATATATATACTTTTAAGTAACATCTCCAAGCCCCTGATACACCTATACTATAAGACTTGGGTTCGAGCGATAAAGAAAAGAAAAGGAAAAACTTGGAATGAAACAATGATCGCTTATCTACATCGATTGTATAGATGCATGTAGATGGATAGTGTGTCCCATATATTGTGTGAGTGCAAAGGAGACAAGTATATTTTACAATTTAAACGAAACGCAATCGTAAATACGATACGAAACTTTTTTTTTGTCGATCGAGAAAACATCGGGAGAAAATTGCATTTGCGCGTAATAGCACGTATGTAAGTTTATTGTATCCCGATTGAGTATATAAGACAAAAACCACTTTTGTCGATAAATCGCTAGAGAAATGACGATTTGGGGAAGCGAGCAAGATAGGCATATATACGTGTATATAAAATGTATGGATAATGTGCTATATACTTGCAAAAACTTTCCAGCCGTGCGGTGCGTGACCGCATGATAAAGATATCGACCGTTGAGTTCCGAATGAAATTAACATGATTTAACGCTGCTCTATAACATATACACGTCAATTTACAATACGCTCTATTGTGTTTTATATACATATTATGTATGTATGTATGTATGTTGGCGCGCGCGATGGCCTTCACGGCGTTTACGACCTACTATTGCGTTATGTGCCATCCAAAAGTCCTACAAATGAACAAAATTGCAATGATCATTTTTATTGTAAGTCAACTGTGAAATTTGGGGTGTCCAATGGAGTCGATATCGGAGATACAATTGGCGCATCTGGGGCACGAAAAGATCCTGCACGAGCGGCTTCTTCCTTTGTCTCGGGAAACCGGTGTATATACCCACAACTCCCCCCTGCCCGATACACCTATACAGATGTGGTAGTACACACAGCTCTATATATTCTAAATCCACGGGCGCGCGCAAATATAGACAAAGACGTGCACGCGGGTTCTCTTGCATGCGCTTGCCGTGGAAATATGGGTGTACTTACTTACCTATCGATCGAAGACTCGCGAGAGCTATGTCTGCACTGCCCCGACTCAACACTTATAGCACTCACCTCTAAATCTTTCCTCATCGCGCAACGTGTACTTGTGTGATTGCTCCGATGCGCCAAGTGTCACTTAATCATAAGCAGATTGATTTGCTGCTCATACTGTTCAAAAGTACATGATAAGGACAATAGCTTTCCCGATTGTGAGTTGATCAGGTGATGTTACAGCGATGAGATCCGTAATTGTATGGTTAATTTTGAGCTCACGAAAGTAGGTTAAACTATATATGACTTGGCTCTAAAACAACAGCGATAAGGAAATACCCGTTTTAAACTTATTGTTTTGCTCGTGTAGTTTTTTTTTCCCAAGTGCTTTGCACATTCTTTACTCGCTCGAATTTTTCAATAAATCAGCGTGTTCTTTGGATCAGTTGAAATTACTCAGTGTTTTGTATTGGTTTGGGAAACCGTCAAGTATAAATGGCTCGATGAATTTTTACAAAGCCATAGAATTACCGTGTACTTAGTAGGGATATAGTTTGAAAAGAGCAGATGAATAAAGTAAAATAATCATATGCTACAGCGATCACTGTCAATGGCACACTTATACCTACTTATCTACCTATGCCCTGGAAACGCGCTTATTATTCACTCGCATTATGGTATATACCTACTCGTGGTAGAGGCAATCCGCTCCATATATTTATACTAATTACGTCATACATATATATATATATATATATATATATATATATATATATATATATATATACCTTATACGTACAGTGTTGCTGAAAAGTATAGTAGTTTTCTAGCGCTCGTTATAGATAACGTGACAAACTGTGTCTTGGTACTTTTATTTATCACGTACACCTACTTTTCGCGATTGACTATAGTGTCAAGGTAAAATTATAGCAACATATGTATGTACCAAAAGGATCAGAGCGCTGTACCGAAAGCGAGAATAGCTATGTGGTAATAAAATTCAGTTTTACTCTCTCGAATCTTGTTCGCATCATTTTTTTTTTTTTTTTTTTTTTTTTTTTTCTTCCAGAGGGATACTTACTTACAGGGGGAAAAATGGAAAAAAAAAAAAAAAAAAAAAAAAAAAAAAAAAAAAAAAAGAGTGAGGAAGAGGGAGAATCTCACCTCAGAATGGCTCCGAAGAAGCGAAGCATGGTATATTATACCCAGCTGCTGCTGCTGCAACGGTTCTGCTCTTTCTCTCCTTTCTCTTTTTTGTCGTAGGTATATCTTAGGAGAGAAACTACGACCTTAGGATCCGATTGTAAGCATTTCCTGTTGGTTTTCAAAGGACGCCTATACACGTACATTATATACATATATATATTTGTGCACTTTTACTGATCTGCCACGTTTGTTACGCAAGCATACAGTAGGTACAGGCGTACTTGCACAGTAATGTAACACCAAAGTTGTGTTTGACTCTGTAATACGCGAATAAATTATGGTTCCTTGACACTGCCACGGTGAAAAGAGAGAAAAGGTGTGCATCTTCCAAGTATACTTAGCTGCCACCTTGGGGAAAATAACCCGAGGTCATTTGGGAAATACCGTTCCTTCCGTACGAGAACAAATTTTTCTTTTCTTCCGATTTTTTGGTCTCGTAGCTTTGGAACTTAAAATTACAAGCACGGTGGAGCTCTTAGCCGTGCAATTAGCGTTGATTTTCTTTTGTAGATCTCGATTGGTACAAGAGTACTTACCAACAATTTCTTCGACTCGGTGATCCTTTCACGTGCGTGCAAATACCATCCAAACATCGAGAACTTGAAAAAAAAAAAAATTACTTTTAGTGATGACCACTAATCTTATACTCTGACCATCAAAATCCCTTTTGTTTGATCTACAGCTTTTTTCTTCTCCCTATTAGTCTTGATGTATCTCCTGATGCATTGTTTTTTTTTCCCCCCCCAAAATGGCCAAACGTTCTCCTCTCAACACTACTCACCGGTAAATCTCTGTCGCGTCTATACGTACAGATACCCTCGGCTTTCTTTACTTCAAACTTGGCTGGCAATTGCGTATATATACACCCATATAAATCCGCATCTCTTGGCTCCTCGCGCCTCCCCTCCGATGGCCCGGCACTCCGGTTTTCTTTGTCCAGAACTCGCCATTCACGTGTAGGTACGTACTACGTTATAGGTATATGCACACAGCAAGCGCGCCTTCCAGTTCCCTATCTGGTTCCCTCTCCCAGCTCCGATGTGTGCGGTTGCTGGCTGGGCCATCTCTGCACTTATATATTATATCGCCGACTCTCGGCGTTCTCTCTTACCCCTCGTTGCAACCACGCCGTACATATATATATATACCTATCTTACAATATATATTGTGTACAAGTACGTACCAAACATATACATTCGTCTTACCGTCTCTCTCTCCCTTTTCTTCGCTTAAATGACCAGTGCACACGCGCACTTAAAAGTCCCTCTATATCAGCTGTCGTTTGAAAAAACGGCCTGTATGTGTGTTGCATCACGTATTTTATACATATGTACGCACCTATACTTTATCCACTCGCTCCTTTGTAATATTATATACGCAGTTTCTGAGCGCGAGGGGCTATGCATCTTGCATATATTTACGAGAACAAACCTATTACGCGGCCTACGTTTGTGATGGGCAAGTTTACGCGTCGCGAACGAAGAGACGAACAGAAGATTGATTTTTAACAGCCATACCCTCGAAATTGCAAATTTCAATACTTACTCGTTGATGCATGCGCGTGACACATTGTAGCAAATAATTAAATTGGTGTTTCATATAATTACCATGTCTTTACAATATACCTCGGCCTGTTGTGTAATATAATATGATGTAATTTGTTATTTAAGCAAATATTTTTGTCACAAGGACAGTATAACATTGGGATGGAAAATAGCTTGAGCCGACAGTGTTGCAAATTAAAATCGTGTTTGATGAAATCGAGGGAAAAAAATTACTCAAGTTTAATTATGTGAAAGGCAAAAATTGCTAGGCATCATTGAATAAAATTTTTTTCGCTCAAATCTGTCATTTAAAAATCGTTTATATTTATATTACTTCTTTTAATTTAGTTGAAAGTTTTAAAAGGCAAAGTTTATAGATACATCGATGTTAAAATACTTTGATTTAAAAACAGTGCTCGTTACAGTTCTTGTCAACTTGTCACCTTAATTATTTTCAAGGAGTGAAGTACTCGTAATTGGTTACTTCAACATTTATAAAGCCGAGATACATTTCGTTGCTGAAATTGCGCTACTAAGTAGTATAGATTTGATAAATTTTTGTGAAGCAAAGTTTATAGTAATAAACTACTTTTTCAATATTTTTAATTAAAATTTTACCATCCAAAATAAATTTAATTTTTACAAAATAATTATTCTATCGTTCAAGTGTTTGCACGTTCATCAAAAGTGTTTACTGTAGCTTGATGTCTAAGAGCCGTAATTACTATGGACGCGCAATTTGTATACACAAGGCTTTGTAACGTTTATGATGGCAGTCGCACAGACAGTACAATTATAATTTCCTCAGAGGCGGAGCACCGAATAAAAAAGTGGGTTTAAATAAATTACAGTTCCACGAAGAATGAAAATTTCAAAAGAACTTATTTTGCACTTTTTAAAAAATTTATCAACTCTAAAAATTAACATACTGAAAAATATTGAGCTCACTGTGTTTTACAAATAAATAAATAGATTTAAAATCTCAAATGATAGAGCATGACTTTATAAGATCCTCCGTAAAAAAAAAAAAAAAAAAAAAAAAAAAAAAAACTACACAGATTGAAATGTAAGTAAATAAATGAATGAATGAAATGGTTTGCACTAAAGTCCACATTTAATACCACATCCAGTAGTTTTTCTTTTTACGATCGACTCAACATCTCTAGCGACCCTCAACACAACCGCGCGTAATGAACTCGTCGCTGCCGTAACTTGTACACTTATACACACATGCCGCGAAATTAAAAGTAAAAGCGATCTCGCGTGCAACGTCCGGTGGGTGATGGTTACGCTTCCTCCGTTGATTTCATATCGAGAGCTAATCGTGCACTTTGTGAGAGGTTGTCCAATCAGACGTTTCGAATATGATGAAGAAAAAGGGCTTGCTAAAGGCGCTCCTCTTCGTTTATTACTCTGACCCCGACTCTCTCCCCGCCGGCGTATCTTTGCTGCTCGATCGATCAATTTTTATTTTTGAAACGCATTTTTAATAGCAGAGTATCGGAAAAAGCGCTGAACAATTTTTCCTTCCTGAACATGCAATTAATTTTCTTTTTTTTTTTTAATGTATATAAAATTCAATATTCATTGGGCATTTTTTCAAATAGAATGGAAATGCGTACTTTTACAGAAAGCAATCCCATCGTAAGATGAAAACGTATAAAAATAACTTTCGAATCGAATTTCCGAGATATCGACAAGCTGCGATTTTTATTCCGTAGGAAAAAATGTGTTATCTGGCTTTTGCTATGCGAAACGTCAAAAAAACTGTAATCCAGCGAATATCCATACATTTTCAATATTTGTAGAGGGAGAACAAAAACAAACTTTTATTTTGTACAGTTGGTGTAAACCGTTTGAGCACAATATGTAATATTTTTTAGAGACGTACAATATTCGCGAGCAACCCAGTTTTGGCGAATATAGAAAATCCCTCTTTGCAGTCGGCGATTTCCTGGAATATCGCTCCAGTTACATTTATTTACGAATACCCGATACCTATGAATACCAAGTTTATTGTTCACCAAAAAAAAAAAAAAAAAAAAAAAAAAAAAACCATATAAACTGTATATATTTGATTGAAAAAAAAAAAAAAAAAGTACGTGTTCAATTTAAAAAAAGTTCAGATGTTTGATACACTCATCAGTTCCAAAGGAAACCGGAACAGCTTTATTATCCCTCCCACGCGCCCCACCTTCCATACACCAATCCTCCATAGCTGGTAATCAGCAACTTTCAAATGCAATTTCTTTTCCTCCGACCAATGCAACCGCTCTTTTTTTTTCCTCCGCAGCACACGCGCACCCACAAACTAACGAACAAAGTTTTTCCTTGGGCAATTCTTTTTTCTTCTTCTTTCCCGCGCGCGCACAGCAACGATTTTCACGAATGGAGAACAATAAAAATCGCAGCGATTTCGCAAAACTGAGCGCCCGTGCATACGTGCGCCCCGCTATCCCGGAGAGGCCATTTTTCGCGCTCGCGAGCGAATCGCTGCCACGGAGCCTGTACAACATGAGCGTCGGCGGAGCGAAATAAAAATTGTCGAAGAGGAGCTGGTAGGATGACGTTGAAGCATATTTTTGTATACCTCGACGCTGGGGAGCTCGTGTATACGAAGAGGAGTGCCTCCTGGCGTTTATTCCCGTTTATCCTCTATCCGAGCTAATTGTAAGCCCTGACTTAAAGATTAGACTGCGCAGCAGCACATTTGGTGCGCACATAAGAACTGGTTTGGCGAACTTTTGCGATGTGTGTATAATAGGTAGCGGTTTCGGTCTAACAATAACGCAAGGGAGCGCGCCATAGGTGGGATCATAAAGGTAGTATATACATGTATCTGTAGCTGGTGAGTGCGGCTAGATAGGAAATAGCGTGTTACATATGCATGGATATTCACGCACGAGCATAAACAATAGTTGCGGGATATTTCTCGTTGTGTGAGATATTATATTATAAAAACTTCCGTGATATTAACAATCCCCTGTTGAAAGAAGCACTCGTGTGATTATCGAGTACTATACATATATATTTGTTCTCCGGTGAAATTCAGCGACTATATGGTTTGGTGGATGTACATACCCATATTTCGTAGTGCAAAAAAGTACCTAATAGCCGAAAGGCAATCATTGAGCATGTGCACCAAACTAGCGCCCTTCCCCACTGCCCCCCCCCCCGAAAATAAATAAAAAAGAGTCACAAGAGAAGCTCGGCAAATGGTTGGTGCATGGTCGAACAAAGGGACACCGAGTGTAGGTACACCCAGCCAAAATCGGCGATCTGCAGCAGCAAATATCAACTCGCGAGTCGTTTTCCAAGGGGGAACGGGAATCCGGTGTGTTACATATGTGGCTCGCTTTCCAAGATATATTTATGTATGCTTGTACAGCTATATAAGAGAGTAGTTTCGTGCATGTAACATATATATATATAATATACTTACACGCAGTGGCAGTAGCAGCGCTCGTTTTCTAGGTCTCGGCACCTCGGTAGCTGACGTGTATGGCATAGAGTAGCGAGTAGAGAAAAATAGAGATAGAGAGAGAGAGAGGAAATCGTGTCAGAGAGAACCAACTCTCTCCGTCTTTGTCGTCTCTCTCATGCACACATGTATACATTGAGCTATATATATTGCATGCTAGTCGCGCTGGTATAGTGTATCTCTGGCTGATGCAGAGGAGGACGCAAACTCTCTTGGCTTGAGGCTTCTCTCTTGTCTTTTATCATATATATATACTTACTTACACTCTCCAACTTTTGCACGACCAACACACGCTCGTATAGGTACATGGCTCATTTCACGAAAAAGAACGGAATTCAACAACGATTAACACAAGCTTTTCATTCTTTTTTTTCCCAAGCTTTGTGACGGGCAAACTATAGCTAAACTAAATGATTCTTAGCAATTTTTAGAAAACCCATGTAAAAACTTGATGCTCATTTTTTTTTAATTACCGTATTGATTCTACACACTGGTAAAAGTATAACAAAAAAATCATACTTTATGGAAATGCCATTTTACGCGCTTCGCCTGTACACCCTTTGGCCGATATATTATATACGTACCAATATTCAAGTACAGGGTCTCGTAATTCGGGAGGGGGTCTTGAAACTCGCCAATATCCCCGTCCGCGTAGCATCTGTAACGAGGAGCCGTTACTTGTACTTTTTTTTCGCACGCAAACTTTCCACTCGCTGCACGCGTGGACTCGGAAACTCCATAGTGCACAACGTTATGTAGGTGAAGTCTGTTCGTACTCCGTTCACACCGTAAAACTACATGAATAAGATTGGTTTTTTTTTTGTTTTTTTTTTTTTTTTATAATGTATCTGCGCGTAGGTATCGCACGTGAGTTGCCGGTCGGATTATGATGAAACTTTTGGCGTCAATTCTAGGTCAACGTGGATGCTTTTTTTTTTTCATTTATTTTCATCCCCTGCCAGCGCTTCGTCTGAATTCCGCGCGAACAGACTCGCAAGCCCCGCTACGGTAAAATATAAATGTACACACAAGTTATGTATCAGAACGCGGGGCATGAAAAATGATCATACCTCCAACAAGTACAAAATATATATGTGCTATATACGGGTGTACCCGCGTAAAAGTGTGCGCGGGAGCGAGCGATGCGCGGTTAATGAATAAGGGACGAGCGGAAAATTTCGTTTGGCGCACTTATCCAGCCAACGGTAGGTTAATAAATGTCCAGCAAAAAGTTTCCGGCTTTACGCTTATATTTGTAATACACGGAGCTATGTATATAGTGCAGAGGAAACGAGGGGAAATTTAAGGGGCGAAATGCACAAGAAACCGCATTAACTTTAACCCGTTTGTACAGTGCTCTCTATACCTATGTATATGTACATTACGCGCAAGTGCAGGTACAAGGGAGTTTTCGTTTTAATCTTCCGGAATGTAATCCGAACCGTATACTCTAATTTCCCGCGCCACGGAGCTACGATTATTCTCTCCGCTTTTAATTTCAAAGCAGTACAACCGAGTCCTTGTTATTACAGCTCGATGTGTATAATATATGTATACACCCACATTATCGATATATTTAAGGTATAGGTAGAGGTTCATTATAAGTACTTGCAAGCGATTTGTTATCATAATGGAGCTAAAAAATTGAATTGATGTTTATACGTGCTAACTGGATCGGTGCCCTTTTTAACCTACTTCCCTCTATATATATATAAATGTATAGCCCTCTTGCACTTTCTCCCTCTCAAGCAAATTAATATCCTCGCCCCTGCTTACCAGAAAAACACTCTTGAACCAGTAAACGAGAAAAACCTCCGCTAAGCTCTTTTTTCCCCCTAAAACAGCTTTAATTTGCAAATGCATGAAAAAACGAACGAATCTAAATGTGTGTCTGTAAAGTCGGCGCCTACAATATATGTATTGGTTCTGAAAAATCTATGGCCGCACGTAAAGATATAAAGAATCACTTTTATCACCGGCTCCTATACACGTATAGGTATACATACCTTTTCGCGCAAATCCAAGAGACGCTCGCGCGACGCGGAGATAGAAAGTGCCCGACGCGCGATCCGATCATCTTTCCTCGTTACTTTGTACCG
Source organism: Copidosoma floridanum (assembly GCF_036245765.1). NCBI lineage: Eukaryota > Metazoa > Arthropoda > Insecta > Hymenoptera > Encyrtidae > Copidosoma > Copidosoma floridanum. Next base: position 37,283,227 of record NW_028321890.1, read on the forward strand.
TACACTATAGCATACGCTGCTTCTTTCCGTGTTTGTGTATGTACGTTGGTACCATTTGTGTGCGCGTACATGGGGAACTGCAGGAGAAAGAGTTTGGGAGAGAGAGAGAGGCTGGAGAAGCGAAATTTTGTTCGCATCAGCGAGAGGTAAACGTGCTTTATTCGCCTGCGTGCACGGATTCGTTTCGTGCGATTGGGACAAGATTTTTTTTTTTTTCATTCATTTCAAACTGCAAGTGTTACACAGATTTCGGATCATCGGCCTAATTTCATCATTCCCAAGTATGTTTCCTTTGTTATTCGCTGCGAGCCAACTGACAGGTAAAAAACCAAGCAAAAGGTTACAATAAAGCGGCGGACTGAAAATTTTCCCTAGACATGTCGAGTGAAAAATGGAAAATTGGCCTTTCTACGGAGCTCCTCTGGCATCAAGATTACGCGAACATTTTGCCAACTCATCTCGCAGAGGAGGCTTTTTCGAGTTCCGCCGGTGTAACGAAGAACTAAATATCCATACGCTTCATTCAAATGAAACACGAAATAGATTATACGAAGAGCCGTTTATGTGTATCAATTGAAACTCGAAATACCATTACGTTGATACACGAATGAATAAATAATTCGTAAAACTCACTGATCGAGGATGTTGGTACCTTTACTTAATACTATTTGCGGGACATCTGCACTGTTAGTTAATTTATTGTTACGAATAACCAAAGAGCAAACGTGTATCGATTGTCAAAGTTTCCAAGTTGGAACCAAAAAAAGGTCACACCGTGAAATGTTGACTCGAAACACAATATGCGCGCTTTTAAGTGGCAAGTTTCGCGGTGCAGAGCAGCTTTCGAAAGGAAACCCACTCCCTCTTTCGAGGCATCGCGCGCGATCATTTTTCTCAATTTAATGTTCAGCAGCGCCGCGCGAAAAAGAGCTAACGAGGAATGAGAGAGAAAAATGTCGCGGGGTATTGGTACACGTATAAAAATACCTATACACATCACTCTCGGACCATCTCTGCATGGCAGTGCAAAACTTTCCTCGGCACGTATACACGTACACACACTCGGAGAACAAGCCAGTAGAGTGAGAGTTTGGACGGTGACGCGGGGACGATTTTGAGCCTCGTTGAAAAGCCATTTACACAGTTGCCTCGAGTTGCGCGTACACCCAAAGTTGTACCAACACTAAGCAGCAGCAGTTCTGGGTAATGGTAGTTTCAATTCGATTACCTAGCCGAGATGCTTAATGAGGCACCCGCACCTACATACATATCTTTTCCTTCTAATGCACCTACAACGTACGAACGTCCCACCTTTCCTTTTCCGCAACTTATTTTCCATAAAATTCACTCGCCATCCGTTCGTTAGTGGCACTTTCCTTTTTTTTTTTTTTTTTTTTTTTTTTACAAGCTTCACTTGCAGCCTGCATCAGCTGTAACAAATTATTGAACAAAATCAGCTTCACTGCATCCCGAGCGCGTCTCTATGTGCTGGGTATGTGTGCGAGTACATATATATATACGCGGAAGAAATTAATACCTCGTCGTGCACCGTGTCGCGGAGGGAAAATTATTTTTAATGAAACTCTGCTGACCGAGTTTCGGTATACGCGACGCGTATACACATATAGCGATGATGATCAAAGAGGGGAAGTTGCGATGCTGTTTGCTCGTACCTAAGCGCCCGGCTCAGCTCTCTGAATGTGCAATTCCACTTTGATCAATAATTGGTAAGATACTTTATCGAAAATCGTTCTCGACGAGCTGGCCAACGTTGCTTCGATTGCGCGCACTGAAAAATTATTGAACTGATTGAGGATGAACGCAATGCATATGCGTGTGGATTTGTTGGTATACAGTATAGAGTAAACAAATTATCTTCTCAACGCGTTCTCGGGAATACAGACAGAAGAGCACCATATGAATACTTTACGTGCAAGTATACAAAAATACACCGAGTAAATGACTCGAGACGGTGGGTGTGTCGTGAGACGCGGCAATAAAACGGGTCGTATCTGTATGGATTTTTCTTTTAACACGCGAGTGCCGTGAACACTCATAGTTTGGTCGATGGCACACACCCGAGAATTATTCAGGCGTGAAATTACGATTTTCCCGGTGATATAGCGCATATACACACGAAAGTACTTGCTTGTGTACGAAAAGAAAAGAAAAAAAAAAAAAACAAAGAAACAAAGAGGTTCGAAGAAAACGAGTGCGATTGATAATTCACGGCATATACGGCTCGTGTTTGCACGCGCGAGCGATTACTTAGGTACGGCTCGTTAATCTTGATCATCGTGTTTTAGCGAGGCTCGTTTTATTAGCTCCGCTTTCGCCCGTTTACCTATATACCTTGTACCGCACCTGATGCTTTATTATTAGAAGAAACGAAATCAATTCGTCGGGTGGCAGTGGTTATGTATATACTATGGAAAATCGAAGAAGCAACGCGTATACGAAGAGATCGAGCGTTCCGTCCGATGAGCTGTTATCGTGAAAAAGGCGCCTCGACTATGGGTCGCGCGCCGGGTCGATAACGAAATTCTTATCTTTTCATCGGGTTTCGACAAAGTACACAGAAAAAAACAAATGGGAGGGAGGGAAACCTCGAGCTGACAGGGTCTTTGACTCGGTATCGAGGTGGTGTAGAATAAATCGGTCGAGCGAAACCAGCTTCGATGATTTCCCGGCGAAAATCGTCCCCATCGAGCTCGTTGGGCAATCGTGATCATTGCCATTGGACGCCCTGGGGCACAAACAATAAGGGAGAGAATGCACTTGCACACACAAAACCTGCACCCTCACCTTTCAAACTCAGCTTCCCAAGGTGATCTCACTAGAGCACTGTACACACAAGGTGTATATGCGTGTAGGTGTATATATATATATACACCTTGCACTCGGTGTGCCTATTGCTGTTGCCGTCGAGCGAGACTGGTTCCACTGGCTTGTTTGCTCTCTTATTTCTTTTTTTTTTTTCCTCTCGTCCACGTGCACAACGACTACAGGCCGAATGTCCATACGTATAGGCTCACACACTCGGCCGAGTGTCGAGGGGGCCGAAGGAACTTGTTTTGCTCGAGCTGTTCGTATACACGCTTTTTTTTTTCCTTTTTCCATCCTCTCGAGAACGACGAATTTCGGAGCGCCTCGTGGACGCATCAGCAGCACCAACCAGCACTCCGAAGTTAAGAGGGCCTATGCGGCGAGGATTCGTGTTAAATGAGCTTCCCTCGGTGCATTTTTGTGGGTATCGGGTTGTCACCCGCGCTTGGTTTTAAGGTCTATGAAGGGTGTGAAAGAGCACTCGCTCGCTGCCAAATAGTCGGGATGAGTGTTATTCCCAATGAGACGGAGGAGAGGCACGAGCGTATTATTAAACATTCACCTTTTTTTTCCTTTGTTTTCGTTCTTTAGCAAACGCGCATATGATGATGTGTAAACGCTGAAACGCGCAAAATTGGGTACATAAATATACACTCGATGTTGTGAAGTGCGAGTAAATGTAGAATCAGCGAATTGATAAGATCGCCTTCGAAAGCAAATACATTATAACTGCATACAGAGGGGGAAACGTGCAGATGTTGCTTGTGCAGTGGGTGATTATTGAAACGTAGGAGGAGGAAGCGTCTGCGTGATGTGGTTCAACTTGTGTAAAATTTTACCAGGCAGTTTCGAGATCGCGTCTCGCGCCACCTGTGGACCATTTATTTGTACCAGACTCGTGAAAATGTACAGTTGGTCAAAGTAGAAAAATACTTATCAAGAGTTGTAGGTTTTTTCTATTTCACAGCTTCAATTTAAGGGGGCTCCTTCACGAAAGTCCCCAAACAGAGACATATTATTTCTTGTAAATAAAAATCTACTGAATTTAATGGTGGTCTAAATTATATTTCGAATGGGTCAAAATTTTGAGAAATCCGAGCTCAAAGTTGTAACTATTAGCACGTGTTCCTATGGGGCAGCGTGAAAAATAATTTGTTTTCGTTTATAATAAACCTAAATTAAATGTCCCAGCAGACTGAATATATACGTTTTGTAGATGAAGTCTTCCTCTGTAATATGCTGTATTAAAAATTATGGATAAAGGACCATTTTAGCGAGATATTTGCGATGGAAATAAATAAATAGTGTCCGGGAGGTCAGGAGGTCACGTGGGTAGCAGACGTGCTTGTTCACGACATATATATACCATATACCTATATATTACATCGCTATACTACACCAACACAGGTGGTCTGGTCTGGTGGTGTACCCTCGTATGCACTAGACTGGTCAAAACAATAATTAATTTTTCGTACAAAGTTAAACTACACACATAAATATCATTTTTCCCACTTCATACGTTATTAAAAATATCATAATGATTTTCAGACACATTTGTTTATTGAAAAACAAAACTTTATTTTTTGTTTGTCTTTGACCTCAGCAGTAGTCGTAGGAGCCCCCTTAATATGATTTTTCAACACGATTCAGAGTAAAATATCGAGAAGTAACAGTTTCCCACGAGTTGAAAAAAAAATTCCATCATGTTACATTTTACTTGTTACACAACTGTATTTAATTTTGATTTTCCGTTGTTTTTTTTTTTTATAGATTTTTTTGGGATTCGTCGGAAATGTCCTGCCTATACATTCCCAGAGAGACTGCCAATAAAGAGATGCTCCAAGGATGAGGACTGCGAAAAACCGCACCGGATATGTTGTCCCGATAAAAAGGACAAGTTACTGTACTGCCGAACTGCCGCGCCGATATGGTCGGAACTGCCATTTCCAAGTAACCGTGAGAGTAAGCTTCATTAACAATTCAAAACGAATTGCAATAGTAAAACAAAATAAAAAAATGTTTAAAACATAACTCGTTGCAGCTGTCAAGACTTTGATTGGGTTTGTTCAGTGCCAGCCAGCTCCTCCACCTGTTCTTGATATATTTACACGGTCTTGTACAACAATGATTGATTGTTTGCCTAATCTGTGTTGCCAAGAAGGGGCAAAAAAAGTATGTCGACCGCCAAAACGATCGATTCTAAGCTTAGCTGTTCAAGCAACGTCTGTAAGTTGATATTTCAAGTCGAATTTTCAAATTGTAGCAAAAAGCATTGGTCAAGAAATTTGCTTCGCTACTGCTTCATACAACATTACTAAATAAATGCAACATGTACCATCATATGATTATAAATTATGAAAACTCTTTATCAATAGTTAAACTGATACTTAATTTTTGTTTCACTTAACTTATCCAAGATATGCGAAGAAAAGAATTAATATTTACAAATAATCTAGATTTTTCAATCGTTGCAACCAAAAGATAAATTTTTTTTATTTTTACAGAGACTCATTAGTGGATAAAGGAGCAGGGGAAGATGATAAATGGATCATTGAATAATGAACCGATTGTTGTTTTTTTTTTAAAAAAAGCTGTTTTACTCAATTTTTTACTTACAGCTTAAAACATTCTTAACTTTCAAGTTAAATTAAAATGATAGTGGAATCGGTTTTGAAATCCAGAGTTTACTTTTTAATCCAACTGAAAAGTAAAACAAAAAAAACCATGTTCAAGCTGTGATTGTTAACTTTCATTTGTAAATCAACTATTTTGTAATAAAACTTGTTATAAATTGAAAAATTGTTAACTGAATTTATTCCACGTTTAGACAAGTTATTGAGTGTACCACAGTCCAAGACAGATAATTATACTTCATAAAGAAAAGAAAAAAAAAAAAAAAAAAATAGATAATTGATTAGAGACAATAGTAATAGTGTACATCTTGACGTTGAGTGGAGTGTACAAATTCCTAACATATCAATAATTAATATGTAAAAATAGTAATATTCCTTACCTTCTTGAAACCAATGTCACTGGCGTACTCTCTGAAGCACTGTCGACACAGGTTCAGACCGTATTTGCGGATGAGACCATGTTTGTTGGCGCAAGCACGGCTAAAACATTATAAAAGACATTAGTAATGCTGCATCGATCTAAAATAACTTCCGAGAAAGTTGATAATCAGCTAGTGATGCGGGTAAACATCGTGCACGCGTGCCATGTGCGCTTTTGACTTTGAGGTTATATCAACATAAATATTTGCGATTATAGACGCTAAAAAGAACTCAGCTTCACGATTTGCTCATAAAATTATAGATTAAAACATTCATGACACGAGATGTGTAACAGCATAAGTACAATCTAGGACTTGCAAATAAACGATTAATAGTAAAAATTGAACGCACACCGAATGCATGGATCGACAAGGACAGAAACTAGAAGATTGTCAAGTGCACTTCCGCGTGAGGTATAAATCGTACTTAAGGAAAAAAATAAGCAAATTAAAAAGCGGACTTACCAGGATCTCGATCCCTGGCCGTATTTGCGGGGGTGCGAGTACCAGATATTGCTAAAACCCATTTTATCCGCGAAGACAACTTAGGCAGGTCAACTTGGCCAACTCTGACAATATAAAGGAGCGCTCATACGGGCGCGAGCGGAAAGCTTGTGTGTGAAATAAATTGAAAAATCAGCCTCCGGAGCGCTGACAGCGCCTCGGAGAGTAAACATGGGCCGCGAGAATTTAAATTGTCTGCTGAACTGAGTCCTTGAACTTTCAGGGCCTATACCATTAATTCTCTCGTATGCTCACATCACCCTCCCACTGGAATTTGGCTACATATAGTTCCATGTAATCTTACGTTACCCACAAGAAGGGTAACAAAAAAGAATCTTGCGGAAAAAAAAGCCAGTATTTGAGTTTTTTTTATGGAAAATGACGCAGTTGAACAGTTTTTTTTAGACAATTTACATGTCTTATTGTCGAACTAATTTTCAAAAATTATACACAATTTTTCAACCTTAATTTTTTGAAAACCATGAAAATGATTGATTTTTGCATTTTGTATTTTGAAACCTTCAAATGTTTACCATCAAAGTTGTAAAAAATTTCTGCTTGTCTAGTTCAACGTTTCTATAACGCGATGTTCAAAATTTTATTTAAATAAAATCTTACATTTCAAGCGACAAGAGAACACATTTATCCAGAATGTAATAAAACCTGCCAATCTGCGAATCGTTTCAAAAACGTGGGTACTACACCATAAATCCTCACCTCACAAATCAGCTATAAACAATAATGAACAAAAGCATTTTATATCAGCACATAAAAATTTTATACTTTTGGTTAAAGACATTCGTATACAGTTCTTATCTCGTTAATCAAGTTTGGTTCTACCTACTCGTTCGACACACTCTTTCGTTTTTTCAATCAAAACACATAAAATACCCCTTGCATTGTTTATCATCACGTTGAATGGCAAATTTAATTGATAAAAAATTCACCAATACATATACACCTAAAATCTATACTCTTACTAATGATTCTTTTTAACGTGCATACAATCGTGTCCTGATAGTAATAAAAAATAAATCATTCGAATATTCCCCGGAATAGTTTTTCGTATATCATACGTCAGACAGCAGAGCATCTCCCGGAACACGAAATCTCAGATCCAATGCAATTGCACAATGAACGGGGGGGGAGAAGAGTCATCTCAAAGTGAAAAAAAAAAAAAAAAAAAATCACGTTGGAGAAAGGAAAGGAGTAAGTATAGAAACAGAGACCGGCCGACCGATACTCAAAGGAACAGGTTCTCTCTTCGTGACTTTATACTTCCACCGAGTCCACTCGCGAGGAAGACACTGCTGCACAACGGTACTTTAAAAAAAAATTTTTTTTTTTTCTCTCTCTCCTCGCTCTCTCCGACAGTGCGTGTATCCGAGCGTTATTTTGAAACGTATAGGTATATAAAAGCATACAATATAATACACGCAATAGGTATTACGTGCTTCATGTGGTCACTGTACTGCTACGCGGACGTGAGTACAACGACGGCGCGCGACATGGCACAGTTGCAGCCAAAGAGGAGTCCCACTGCCAAATCTTCATTGCCGTTTTTGTTGTTTACGTGATATTAGATACGTGCAATTGATAATTGCCAATTTAGAATATATATATATAAAAGATATTTGCGCATATTTGTAGCTAGATATAATAACAAATCGTCCAAGATGAAGGGAATAGAGCGCAACGCGAAGGAACTCAACGGCAAAAAGGTACGTGACTTACATTTTTTCTCTCTAGCGTAAAATAATCTGTTGTGCAGGTATATATGTCTTAGACGAAACGCTAAATTACAAAGAGCTCGTACCTGTACATTTTTACTGTTAACCAACGTTGAAATTTCGCGTGTGTCGGACAGGTGTGTGTTACACCGGCAGACTGGGGCAAGGACACTTTATCAATTTTTTTTTTTTTTTTTTTTTCTTAAAGTGTAACGCATTATTATTATTTGGGGAGCAAAACAATTTTTTTTTTCATTTCTAACAACACAGTGTTTAAACAAAATTTTTATCAGCAAAAACAATTCAATTTGAAGGAAAAAAATTTACTCAAAGTATTTAAATATTCGACGATAAACTTTAACATCCGAAATCTATTATACATTTATTTGACAGAAAAGAAAAATGTTTCCAAATATTATTGTATTATAAAAAGTAGTTAATAAAAAAATGCAATTTATGAAGAAAAAAAAAAAAAATGTTGATTTCAAAGTATTTAAAAATGCGTGAAACAATTGTGGCCAAGTATGGTCACCGGTACTCGAATATATACCGGTGGGGCCAAAATCGTACCATTTTCCAATAAGTAAAAATGATCCATTTGACAGAGAGACGAAGGAATAAAGTCAAAGCTCCTGAACACGAAAGTCAAAGTAATGGGTCAGATCTTCCTGTGTGCGGTGGTCGGCCCGGCCATCCTCTACTCGCTTTTCTTCCTCTTCCTGCGCTACCAGTCCCACCTGGCCCGAAACCAAGTGGCACCAACGGCAAAGGAAGCCCCCGTATCGACCCCGACGGCACCGAGTGTCAAGGAAAAACGGCCCATCTACTGGGTGTACGGCCTGAGCCCGAGCTACGGCCACCTGCGCCACGTCTTCGCCGTCCTCGACCGGCTCGGCTTCGAGCGTGGCAGCAACGACTCCGACTGGGACCTACTCTGGGCCCACGACTACCCCTTCAGGGATCTCCACTCCTCGCTGAGCCGACTCAAGTCCCACCAGAGGGTCAACCACTTTCCCGGCTGCGGCTACATCACCAACAAGGTCGATCTCTCCACGAGCCACGGCAAGTCCATCCCCGTGGCGTTCAAAGTGCCCGAGGACCGAGAGGCCCTCCTCAGGTACGCCAAGGAGCACCCGAACAAACGCTTTGTTCAAAAGTCAAACGCCCACCGTGGGATCAAAATCAAAAGGGTCGAGGAGCTCAACCTGACAGCCGCCGGTTCGTTCGTTCAGGAGTTCGTGGAGAGGCCCTTCCTGGTGGACGGTTACAAGTTCGACGTCGGCATTTACACAGTCATCACTTCGGTCGATCCGTCGCGGATCTACGCGTACAAGGGGGACGTGCTATTTAGGTTTTGTCCCGTCAAGTACCATCCCTTCGATCCGGAGATCGTCGACAAGTACGTGGTGGGCGACGACTACCTGCCGATCTGGGACGTGCCCTCGCTCAAGAGTTACTACACCAAGCTCGGATTGTCCATGAAGGAGTCGTTCGACAGCTACGTCCGCTCCAGGGGTAAGGATCCCCAGAGGATGTGGGAGGACTGCTACGAGGCCATTAATGACGTGGTCTTGCGGAAGGAGGCGCAGATCCGCGAGGTGGCCAGGAGGTTCGGGAGCGGCAGGAACTTTTTCGAGCTGGTCAGGTTCGACTTTGCCATAGACGAGGATCTCAACGTCTTCCTGATGGAGGCCAATATGTCGCCGAACCTCTCCTCGGCGCACTTTGCGCCGAATCAGCTCCTGTACGAGCAGGTTTTGTACAATTTGTTCGCTCTGGTCGGAGTCGGGCAGAGGGTGCGCAAGGATTCTCTCCGGCCGAGGTGGGTTTTTGCCGACCCAGAAGATTCATCGGTCATCTTGGCTAATGAAATTTTTGTCAACAGGAGCCTGGAGGAGCAGGAGATGATTGTGGCCGATAAAAACTTGGCCGTCCTGCCGGAGGTGTGCTCCGAGTGTGACGACTGTTTCAGGGTGGAGTGCCAACTGTGCCGACCTTGTTTCACGGACGAGACGAGACTCACGTTGTCCCAGAGCTACTGGGAGCATCACAATAAGATGGACTACTTGAGGATTTTTCCGCCAAAGATCGTAGGATTAATCATTTGCTTTTCGTAAATTTTTTTTTTTTTTTTTTTTTTTTTCCTAATAATCGACGTGATAATTTTATTTTCAGAAGAAAGACATGGTACTTAAGGATTACTCGTTGAGAAATCAACTGCTGATGAGGTGGTATCAAGGAAAGTGCGAACTCGATCCGACATGGTGCGAATAATATTCGCGAACGCTGAATATTTACAAAAGTGATGTTTTAATGGTTGCCAAGAGGCTGTTGTAAAAATTGTTTAGACAAACTCGGTTATCGAGTTGTAAAGATAAATTTATTCGATTTACAAAATGTACATATACATTGACTCATTGTAAAATTTTTATCAATTATAAAACTAAAAATAAAAAAAAAATGAGTTAAGTTCCGAGAGTAAATTATTCTTACGTAATCAAAATATTGATGAGTATAACAATGTGCCGAGAAGAAATACTTTTTGGGCCGTTTTTATACAGTGCCACACTCGAGTTTCAATTTGTCAAAAAAGCATATTGTACAAAATTTAGTTTCAACTGTTAACAATGACAAAACTAAATCTTGACACTTGACAAACTTAATTATCAATCATTCGTAGACTTTAAAATAAACGTGACCTATAAAAATTTCTTTCTTATAATCTACAACAATGTACATAGATACAATATTTCCTCTAAACGACTAGGCCCAATATAACAAAAACAGTAACATCTTTAAGGTTACAACAATAAATTCGATGCTTTTTCAACAAATCAGGACTCATTTATTGTCCACTTGTTTCTTGCGCCCTTTTTTTGCTTCTGGAGCGTTTGGATTTGTACCCTTATAAAAGTCTTTGAGTAATTTCATCGCTTCCTCGCCCTTTACACTACCCACTACATTAATCTTATGAGAATCGTAAACTTGTGATACCTCGAAAACGCTTTTACAACCTCCAAACCTATCGTTGGCACAGCCATAAGTTATACTACGTATTTGCAGCTGGTGCAGGGCTGCAGCGCACATTATGCACGGTTCGACGGTTACAACGACGTCAATTTTTTTGAAGACTTCCTTATAATCATAATTTTTTTTTCGACAATAGACTAGCACATCGTCAATACAATTCAGTTCGGCGTGGCGAGTGGCATTTTTTGTCTCGTTCACGGTATTGTAACCGGTCGCGATGATTTCGTCTTCATAAATGAACAAACAACCAACAGGAACTTCGCCCTTTTTCAAGGATTCCCGGGCTTTTTCCAAAGCCTTGTCCATCCACTCGACAGCACTCATTTTAGAGCTTATTTATAGATATAGTGTAAAAAAATATTACAACAAATTTAATAAATGAATAACTATTGATTACGTTAAATCTTAATAAAACTTAAAAAATGAGATCGATTTGGCAATTAACATTAGAATCGTTTAATGTTAGTGTAGCTTAGGTCTATGGAATTTCAAGCTTAATTGGAGAAATATTCCATCAAGTTGTATTCTCGCAGTTTGTGTTTGGCTTTTTCGTTCCAGTTTTCATTACCTACCGATCTAGGGCTTGGATGAGGAATACACAGCACCTGAATTTCAAAATAAAACTGTCAAATTTTTATTTGCTTATTGTTATAAGGAAAAAAAATGTACAGTACAAATCATTACCTTGATTGGAAGTCCCGTGGTCTTGATGATTGTCTGTGCCCGTTTCTCCGCAAACCTTCCTACTCCCAGTACAATCTCAACTTTGAGTAATTTGAGCACAGCCACCAGTGTTTCATCGCAAGCTGAATATAAAGTATACTGTTCGGGACCCTGGAGAAAGAAAAGGATAAGTTATCATTGAAATCGATACATGAAAATTAATAAAATGTTTGCCTTAAGCTCTGCAGGAGTGATGTTACGACCTCCAGCATCCATCAAAGCGATTGGGCAATAGTTGTGCAAATAAGCGTTTCTGAAGAACTTTTCGGGATCTTCGTTACACAGTTCTCTAAATAAATTCCAAAATCTTCTTCCACTAATTTCACTACGTGTACAATTAAACCCTGTTACCAGTCTGTCAGCTTGTTCCCGAATAGGTTTTCCAACGTTACCACTAATTTTCAACCAATCTCTAACAATGTTTACTTCGCCAAACGGCACACCTGTCTGGGACATACCCCAGGGTCCAGGATTCATGCCAAGGAAGAGAATTTTTTTCGTTGATCGGCAGTATTTAGTTACATACATGGCATGACTTTGAAATGCATATTCTATGGGGTTGTATACATACTCGACGGGAAAATTGAAATTGATGTATCTTAACTTTTGTGAAAGCGCGCACTCAAACGCCAATATTCTGTCGGAAATGCTAATTATCTGAGGCGGTACTCTTGGCACAACAAATATTTCATTGTCTCTTTTGTGTTCACTCTTTTTAATGCTTAAATCTAATGGCATATCATCGTAATCCATTCTAGCTCTTTTTGCGATTTCCATCATGTTTTTTTTTTTTTTTTTTGTTTTTTTTTGTTATTTTTTAATTTTTTTCAACAATTATAATAACTTACACTTTGTCCTGTCAAGGAAAATACAACGGCATTACCATTAAATGACCATTAAAGCCAAATAAACTCTACAAAAGCGACTAGGTAACTATTCTACAAAGGCAGGGTATACAATATTTACATACACAGAGAGAGAGAGAGCAGTTTTAATCGTTAAAGAATAAAAGAGGACAGAGACAACAAAATCATCATTGTTATTGATTTTGTTGGACACCAACACATGTACAAGTAGCGAATTTCCGTGAGTAATTAATGCGCACACACGTTAATCAGCCTGTATATTTATTTTCACCCCCGCAACACCAAATTTTCCAATTACGAGAAAACAACAATATGAATTTTGCCACGAAATGATGCAATTTTCCGACATCGTCCTCATAATTATTGCGTTCCTCAATTCAATGGTAAGTATAATATATATTACGCGTACCAACAGTCCTACAGTGCGATCCTCGCAAACTCGCTAGAGGTAAACATGGCATGTCGTCATAATAAAAACAAAGCAACGCCAAAAAGTTGCGCACCGAAATGAGCACAAAATAAATTTACCTGACAGAGGTCCAGCTCCTCGCAATCTTACACGTGAACCACCTTGGATGACAATCGCGTCAAGTGGATATACCTTATCTGCATCAGCGAATAAGTAGGTACTTAATTAAGGGAGCCCAGCATCAAAGGATACTTATAAATCTCTCGTCCTGAAAAGTTGATGGTTTCTTCTCTGATGCTGACGTCCTCTCTTCTTTCCTCTTATTCAAACTGACACTGTTGCCCCACATAATATATATGGACCGACGTCGTCTGCTTTTCTACTGGTGCATGAGATTGCGGAGCACACAATCACGATATCACCAGTAAATCTACAGTAGCGCCCCCAACCACGCAATGTTGTCACGTCGTAACATCGTACAGTAAGTGGCTGGCGGCAATTGGGATTGCGGAATGATGATAGGGATTGCGTAATGGTGTTATACCATTCCAGCGTTTCTGTTTTATTGGGTTACACCATTCCAACGTTCCGGGGTTACTGTGTTATACCATTCCAACGTTCCTATTTTATTGGGTCGTTTGAGATTATACCACTCCAACGTTCCGGGGTTACTGGGTTATACCATTCCAACGTTCCTGCGAGATACGATTACAATATCTATTTTTTTTTGTAAGTCAATTTTAGATAAATGCTAATATTGCCGTAAATAGCACTTTTATCTTTGTATTTTCTTTCCATTGGTTTAAGTTGCGGCTGGTTTATAAAATAGATTATATGGAACTACTATAATTGCCACATAACCGGAACGAACTCCACGAAACATGAAGTTTCTCAAATCCGGTGCGAGTTGCGGCTGGTAAAGATTTTCGATTACCCTTGGACTCAGCTCTTGGCTATGTTGTTTATTGTGTACAGTTTGTGTAATTGTGTTGAACGTTGAACGTTCGTTAAGTTCGTTTTAATCGTCTCGCAATTCGCAATTCGTGTCGTCGCATGTCAGATAAAATTTGTATCAAGTCGGAGTTTTGTAGGTTAGCTTGCGGGAATGCGAAAATATTTATGTTTATATTGCAGTGAAAGAAAATACTTTTAAAGCTCAAAAATGGTAGAGACGCAGACTCTGCCGCCCGTCAAAACAAATAATCCAGCTCCTACAGTAGAGCAGATCAACGCGGACCGGATAACGCAGGTAAGAAGACAAGTACTTTATCAAACTATTTGTGATGATAAGTTTTCAACAATTAAGCCCATTTTTGGTCCTTTCAGCTCGCAAACAAATACTGGGCACCGCACACCGCCGAGTCCCATGTACCTTTCAGCGCCCAGGTCGTCGATGACATCTACGTCGAGGAGATATGCGTTTCCAAGTTTTCGATCCGGCGCATCATGATGCTGGAGTTTAGTCAGTATTTGGAGAAATATTTGTGGCCAAATTACAATGCTGAAAAGGCAACGCGGGCGCACACAATGTCCATCGTCGTTATGGTTAACGAAAAGTTTCGTGAACGGGTTCAAGTGTGGGAGGCCTTTGAAAGACTGCCGAATCAGTTCCCCGGATTTTTCAAGCACGTCCTTGAAGCATGCCTGGAGGACAGTATATATGATTACGACCTAAAAGAACAGACGGCTCTCGTAGTCTTTCTGAATCATTGTTTCAATTCGATGGAAGTTGTTCTTGTGAGGGAACAGGTCCGGAGACTTGTGTCCATTGGCATTTGGATATCTTTGCAACAGGGTAGGAGGGAGCTTGAGTTCAAAAAGTATCCCATGTGGAAGAAAATGTGGAAGGCCATTCTAAAGAAGGACAAGTCAGAGAACAAGGAAAAATTGGAATGGGAGCGCAAATTTTTACACAGATTAATGATCAAGTATATGACGATCTTGGAAACCATTCCCTTGGAAGGTAAAATACTTATTAAATGACATGATGAAAACAACAATCAATCCATTTTTTAAATTTGTAGGTCAAGTGATTCCGGATAAAGTTCATTATTGTGAAAGATTTTTGGAGCTGATGATAGATTTGGAAGCTCTTTTACCAACCAGAAGATATTTCAATACCTTGCTTGATGATTGTCACTTGGTAGTTAGATGTCAACTGTCCAATCTATTGTATAGGCCAGATGGTGGATTATTTAAACAGGTAAATTTTTTTCAATTTTCTTTTTATTTCTCGTTAAACAAGTGTGGTATAAAAATTAAGAAATTTTTTAAAAGTATAAATCTTAAGAGCTCCACTTATAAATAACTTATAACTAATAATATTACTACAATTCAATATAATCCTGAAACATCTCAATAATACAGCTGTTTGAGTAAGGTCACTTTTTATTTTAATAAATATAAAGTACTGATTTCATAGTTTGTACATTAAAATTCTATACAGTTGTACTTTACATCAATCCTTTTAGAAACGAATAGGTCTCTAATCTTTTTATTCCACTTATATTTCGATTCAAAGCAATGGTTGAATCTATAACTTTTTTTTAACTATCTGATTAGAAATACTTGAGATTCTTTTTACAATTATAAAATTTGAATGACTATGTATAAATACTTTAGGATACGAGTTTTAAATTGACTTATTTTTCCATTTTGTAATCAATATCCAGCATTAATAGCAGTCATCTCTTCGCCCCACTCCATACCTTCTGCATTTTCATTTGAAATACAACAGTTGCACGTTTTTCCCAGCAAAAATGTTACCCTTTTCTGACCGAAAACGCACACGTACAGTATTATAAACGCTTGAAGTGCATTGAGAATTATGTGGCAATAAACTAGACCATTATACTTTGAAAGCGACAGCATGAGGAATACCCAACCGATGCTCATAGCCATGCACACGAGAATAAAAGTTCTAAAGTTGTACTTCATTTTATGATGTATTCTTCCATAAGTGCGCATTCTCTTTAACTTGTTCTTGGTTGTGAGGATAAAGTATAAATTGAAAAATATACTGAACGCTATAGTCATGAATAAAACCGATAATCCGAGCCATCCCAGAGTTTCTTGAGCCTCAAACGACACTCCGCCAATGATGGGCTTGTTTATTTCCAACGTAAAGTGTGCAAATATCGCCGTCGCCGCAATAGCTACAGTACAGCCGCACACACAAGTCGCGTAGCAACAGTACTTTTTTTTGTCAGTACTTCTGAGGAACACGTTTTTCGATCTGAAGGTCTTCCAGATGTAGTATCCCAAAGCGTTGAGCCAAAAAAAAGCGGCCAGCAGTGAAATGAACATGACCAAATCTATAAAACAGAAAAATTGTTATTATATTTTACAACAACTTACAAGGATCCCAAGGGATAAGCCATTAAATAACCTGTAGCAAGGAAGTTGATGTGATTGCCAAACTCGGTGAATATCGTGATAAAGGAGGCACACTGGTTAACGATGAGGCACACCATGAGACTCGTAACGATATTGCCGACGAGATCCCTGAGCTGAGGCAGGACAAAGTAGACAATGGCCACAACGAGGTAGCAGACCACGGCGATAGCGTGCAGAGCCGGATCTACGGCCTTTCTTATCAGATTGTCCGTGCTGGCCCATTTGACGGCCCGAGGCACGCAAATCTTGGCGTATATGGCCGACAGGTTGTCCTTTGTGAGGATAGCCTTGTCGGCGCAGTAGTGCCCGAAGGGATAGTCGTAGTGTATGGCCTTGGCCTGCACGTCCTCGGGCTCGAGGAACTCGGTGCCATAGAGCTCCTTGGCCTTAACGATCTCGTCGACCTGGTCGGGCACGTAGTGCCTCAGCTTACCCGAGGTCAGCATCACGAGGGTATCGGAACTCGAGGAGTAGTGATAGACGTCCCACTGGTTCTCGTTGCTTCGACAGCGCGGCGGCCCGTACTTGAAAAGATACCTGGGCAGCCTCGGGGGCTTTGCGCCCGGGTAACCATCCTCGCTCTCAAAGTCCGGGCGCCAGGCCTCGGTCTCGTTGGCCTCCGCCAGGGGCACGCACGCGTGGTCCAGCAGCACCTCGTGCTCCTCGCAACACTTGGCCAACACGATCCGGTCGCGCTCATCCTGGAGGCCTTCCGGTTGTGCTCCGCTCGCGGCGTCCAGCGTACTGCCACCGACGAGCTGCAGCGCCAACGATGTCGCCAGAAGGACCAGCACCAGCTGCGACGTCCCCGTCATCGTCTAGCATTTGCCCCTCCGCTACAATCCACACGAGTTACGATCGCTGTCGATCCTCGTTTTCACCATAGTCGTCGACTCGAGTAGCGACTATTTGCACTGCTGCCGTGGTGGCCCAGCCAAAGAAAACGGTATACAATTTGCACAATGCACACGCGACGAGCTGCAGAGGAGAGCGCACGGACGTCTCCAGGTAATAAAACAAACTGGTGGTGCTGCTGCTGTTGGCGTGATTCACCTGCCTGCCCCTTCCCTGCGTTTTCTTCTCTTCCTTGGTGTGGGACACGCCGCGCGCGTTTTCTCCTTTCTCGGATTACTTACCTGCTGCCTGGCTATGTATATACGTGCAATAAATTCTGATGGCTATATCCTTGTTTGCCCGACGCTGGCGCGTCTCATCGCTTCGTTGTTACACACCGCATCGATATATATATATATTACACCTCCGGCGACAGTTCTCCTGATATATAATACAGCGATGGCTCCTTTTTCTCTTCTCCTTTGCGTTTGACGGATCGTTTTACCGGTCACTGTAGTCGTGCACTTCTCGTATCGTGATCGGCTTTTCCCCTCCGTCGAAGGGGACGATCGAGCGAAACGTAAATATTTCCGCGCACACGCACGACAGTATGTCGAGTTGATCCCGGCGCGCCAGCCAGCGGAACAGGACTGCTTTGCGTGCTCCGATTTTTTTTTTTTTTTTTTTTTTTTTTGTTATTTCGGAGCAGCACGCGCTGGAAGCCGTCGCTGCTTATGCATCGCGTTGTATATATATATACTATGGGGTCTTTCTGTACAAGTAGTATACACGCGTGCCCCACACGTGTTTTATAACTGCGCGTTTCTGTGTGTCGTCTCCCCTCCTCTGCTGCTGCCTCGATCACCCCACATGGCCTCTGTACAGTTGGAGTTGCTCCCCTTGTACACGCTACGCTTATCGATTACCTGCATGGATACGCCAGTATCGAGCTCTTTTATCTCTCCGACACCGGTGTGGTCTCGCAGATTTTAAGATTATGCCATACGTTCGAATTTTTTTTTTTTTCCAACTGCTCTTGAATATCGGTAAAAATGAAACTGACAATGTCGCGACTGTTTTTCCTTACTGCAGCTCGTTTCCGCCCTTGCAGCTAAACTCGCCGTCCGCGAAAAAATCGATCCAAACGTGGATCAACAGCGTAAAAAGGTCTTTTAGCCGTATACGGTTTTGAGCTCGCTATTCCTCCGTTCTGCGGTCGACGAGACAGACGCTCTTTTCTCTCATTTCCTGAACAATGGGACAACAGTTCACAGCCGTTTAATCACGAAGGAGAAGGGGTGAGAGAGGCTCCTTCGATTCAATGAGCTGTAATGACGATGGCGAGGGAAGAGAGCCGCGGGCGAGCCTGATTGTATTGCACGCTCGTTTGATTTGACCGAGTCGACGGACTGGACCTTTATTTAATTTGCAGGGGTAATTGATGCTTATTTATATACGGCTACACTCGCGCTGCCGAGTCGACAATCTTGATTGAAATCCAGAAAGGGACGGACTAGTTTCGTTGTTGTTTTTTTTCTTCTAAAAGTTGAAAATTTCATTATCACAGATAACGGAAACGAGTCGTTAGCTTCAGAACTTTTTTTGATTGCAAAGTATATTTATGTTAAAGTGCTATTGGTTACAAGTGCATATAGGAGACAAAGACAAGGGTCTTTGGGTCCCTGAATTTGGAGGGGTATCGGATCTTAAATTTTTTTTCCCCCCTCAGTCAAAGCACGAGACAGTATACCGATAATCGAAACTGACATTCGTTTAGAGGTCGTCACTCTTCGAACTTGAAAGCGAAAATAAGATATCTCGTTTGGAGGAAAGATCTTGTTTTTAGTATTTTATTTATTAAATATACAGATATATAGGTGCACGCCGAGCCCAAGTGATAATGATAAAAATACTAAATGTCACCCGTATCACTTGTACTCGTGTGTACAGTTGCATGAAGCGCTTATGCAACGACTGTTAAGATTATATAGGTATTTTCGTACATCGGCCGAGAAATCGGTTCGATCCTTGCATTATGTACTCTTCGCTTGTACGAGCTTTCGTATAAATATAGGTGACGCTCAAGTGCGCCACACGCGTCGAATCAGCCTTGCCTTCGGTTTAACTCCGAAGGAAGGTTGATGGTATTTTAAGATCCAGCGAGATTTCGGCCCACAAATGGACAAATCATCATTCACGCGTCCGTGAAAAAAAAAAAAAAAAAAAAAAAATCAGCTTTTTTGGTAATCAAGTGCCCTTGATTTATTTCCAACGCGCGTCAGACGTGCATCATTAGTCTGATTTTAACCCACGACTGCAAGCATGTTTGTCCGAGTTCCATATTTTTCAAATCGAAATCTATTTCGTTCATTTTCGTCGATCACGTGAATTTACAAAAATGTGTTCATGCAAAATCTGGAGATGAAGAATTTCTTCATCATAACGTGATGGCTTACCCTTAAGAACTAACACTTGTAAATAAAACCTACACTCGATGTACGTGGTTCTCCAGTCAAAAAACACTGAACCACCGCGAGCACAAGGTCCGATTACCCGAGTCTCTCTCGTATAAATCACATACACACACGCGCGCGCGCGTGCTCACACAAAAAAAAAAAAAAAAAAAAAAAAAGAGAGTCCGCTGTAAATCTACGACGACTGGGACAGCTGGAGTTCCTCGGGGTTCGCAGCCTCGCAGTCTTCCGTGTCGTCGTAAGCTGCCCAAGATTTGGGAAAGGGGATGCCGAGGGGCCTTCGCTGCGCCAACAGCTTCCTCACTCGGTTCCGACAGACGACCAGGACCATGAACATCAGAAAGCCCTGCAGCACGTTCACGATGTCCGGCAGAATCCTGAAACCAACAGATAACATTTACATTTTTCGGAGCATCGTTTTTAGGGGACGCGATCGAAGGCGTATACCAGTAGTAACGGTTTATGTCCCCGAAGATAAAGGACACGATTTCAAAGATCCAAGTGACTCCCATGATCAGGGCGAGCTTTATGCACATGATGCACTTGGCTTTGAGGACGTTGAGCTTGCAGCTGCTCAAGTCCCTGTACTCGTGCCAAAGCTTGCACGCAGTCAGTGCCAAGTATAGGAGGTTCATCAGGAGCAGTACCATTATCGGCCCGTAAAAGTACGTCCACGTTGACGTTTTGTCTAAAGTACATCGATGTTGAGTTGTTTTTTGTTTTTTTTTTCTTCGTCTACGCATTTTAAATTATAGAACAAAAAAAAAAGCAACTTACTGTTGAACCAGCAATTGTTCTCGCCAAAGCCGGGTTTGATGAAGTAACGATCCTTGTCGTTGTGGCCAAACAGGGACAAACCGAGGAAGCAGAGTGGCAGACCCCACCCGACCAAGGAGTAAATCGCGAGCAACACCTCGGTCTTTACCCTCAAGCTGGGATACCTTGTGGACACGAGGGAGCAACATTTCTTACATTTATTTATTGTAGATCTATAAATCAATACTACATCCAAGCCAACTAAAATGCTACAGTCTTAGATTGCTTGACGATTGAATTTTAAAATGTAATTTTTTTTTTTTTTTTTTTTTTTTGTCTTCTCGCGATTATTGGAAGACCAACGCATATATTGACGTTAAAGTGCTCGCTAATGGGGTAAACTTGAGCACGTGCTTGTGATGCATGTCAGAAGTAGGATAAATATTGCGTTTCCTCGTTAGCGATTTCGCGTTTTTTTGTTGTTGTTTTTTTTTCCATACTTTATGTTAATCAAAAGAGTCCCCACAATAAAGTAGGTACTTCATGATAAACAACTCACCACACACATCTCCATATGTTGAGCGAAATGACGTTCAGCCAGCAAAAGGCGCTCATGTAGGCGTAGTACATGACGAAAGCTGTCGAGTGACGAAAGAATAATTTAAACGATGCAAAGAGTGAACATATACTAAAACAACATCGAGCCAACAAGGTGCGCTGTACTCACCGACAAAGACGCAGGTGAACTCCTCCTTGAGGGTCGACTCGTTGAGCTGCTGGATCCCGGTGAAGAAGAAGGCAACCATGAAGCTGACGGTCATACACGTCATCGCCCTGTCCTGGACCTCCCTGAGCTCCGGGAGCGCGAGGTACACGAAGAGGGTCACGGCGAGGAAGACGCTCGACACCAAGCTCAGCGTCCCGAATATCAGAATCCTCGGGTCCTTTGTTTCCTCGACGAAGCAGATCAGCATCACCTCCCGGCCGCCCGTGGTTCTCGACGCCAGGCAGTACCTGATACGAGGACTCGATGAACCGCTGGGAGAGTGCGAATGGAGGAAAAGAAAATGAAAATTTTGTTTCCATTACTCGTCGGGTGGGATTTTGAAGCCCGTGGACCCGTTGAACTGGACCCACGTGGAGTTGTTGGCGTCGAGCGTGAAGGTGTACGGCTCCTCGCCGACCTCGGGCTGGAGCCCGTGCATGTAGAAGCCCCCGGCGCAGTTCAGTCGGATGCCCCTCCCGTCCGTGCAGTTTTTCGAGTCGTCGACGTAACTTTGCCCTTGTGGGCAGCACTGGGGTGGACTCGCGCTCACCGTTGCCAGGAGCAGGCACACCAGGACCAGGCACTGCTCCATCGCTCCTACAGTTGTCATTGGGTTGTTTGTTTTTTTACTTTCGGTGATTGATGGTGGGACACACCGTTGTTTATTCATCGTGTGTTTATTGTATATACCCGTCGCGAATCGGCTACGTAATTGAATGATTTGGAGTGATCGTGCGCATACTTGCCGCGATGCAAGCGAGGGACAAGTCTCTTTGTAGATTGCGCTTGTCGGGGAAAGGTCTGGTGCGCGTGTGTTTCTCGAGCTTGTGTATATGAATATGCCGCGCCGGTGCGTTCGAGAAGGTCCGTGATAATGATTAATCGAACGAATTGGTTTTTTTTTTTTTTTTTTTTTTTTTTCATCCGAGATTATAATGTCAGTGTGTACAATAATGGGTTAATGGGTGTGCACGCGCGGTTTTTTTAGATTTATCGCGCGTCGACGTATTAGCCTTTTTTTTTTTTTTTTTTTTTTTTTAGCACTCGAGAGAAATTGCATTCTTCTCGTTGTCTCGAGACACAATGTTTGTTACAAGGGTTATTCTTGGATCGTTTTGAGGTGCTTCACAGAACTTTACACGAGCGAATGATCGTACATTTTTTCCAATTTAAAAATTGTAGAAGTAAAAAAACAAATAATTGGATTAAATTTCACAGCATACTACGTCAAGTTGTGAATCCGAGAACAATAATACTTTTTTTGCGCTACGCGCTCAAATGTAGAAACGTAATTGTGATTTGAACAGAAAATACTTCAAAAAGTAGTGGAAACATCATTTTTTGCTCGTAAGTTGATATTTTATACAAAAGTTGTGAACCTTGAAAAAATTTCGTTTGGTAAAAAAACCAAATGATTTTGGTTCTCAAATTCGTCAATCGGTAAAAATAGTCAGTAAAAACATCTTTTTCTGTGATAACATCATCATTTTATAGTAAAGATCCAACTATATTTGAAAAAAGTTAATTTTTAAGAAAATACAATTTCGTATCAATTATTTTCATGTCCCAAACGCAGAAAAAGTAAAAAAAAAAAAAAAACATAAAACACGCTTGGCAACGATTCAAGGAAGTTTTAAAAAATTTGTGTGGGAAACTAAGTCGCGTCACACGTGAGTGATGTAATTATACTTTTTGCTCTCGTTAATAATGTAGCCAATCTCGGTGGTTTACTCGAAAGATGTTTATTTTTTTTTTACTCCCTTTGCCGTGGCCTAGTTTTATATACATTTAGCGACGAATTAAATGTATCCGATCGACCTCGACAACTTTTCGAAA
Source organism: Copidosoma floridanum (assembly GCF_036245765.1). Lineage (NCBI taxonomy): Eukaryota > Metazoa > Arthropoda > Insecta > Hymenoptera > Encyrtidae > Copidosoma > Copidosoma floridanum. Next base: position 37,306,429 of record NW_028321890.1, read on the forward strand.
GTAAAAATCTTTCGTCACTTTGACGTGTACCTTGAACACACGACAATATCGACTCCCACTAGACGGGGTTTCGGCAATGACTTATTGTTTTCGGATGAAAAATGATGAAATTTATCACGTAGCATACCTCGTGGACTCGACATCTGATAGGAATCAAATTCTCTCTGCTGCGCCCCTCGATTGTCTTGGCAATCCCTAGTGTTGTGTCATTTCTCGCCGATACTTCAGCGAAATCGATGACACTTGAAAGCCACGCGATAAATATCCTTGTATCGAACGCGTATATTAAACCGATAAGTAACAATATCCCTCGAGCCTTAATTGCTTCGAAAAGTTATCTCCTCTCGCTGTTCACAAAAATACACGCAAGTACCGCCGATTTTAGTTTCAGTCACTCCGGATCCAGAAAAGCTCCAGTCCGTCAGCTTGCAAGCACCACACTGTCTCCGGAAACACTCGATTGCTCACACTTTCAACGTCAATGAACAGAGCAGGCCCCGTTCTTTTATTATTACTTAAAGCCTCGAGCGGAGACAAGCTGCCTCCGTCTCGCCAAGAGGAAAAAAAAATTTGAACAAAGAACCCGAGTTGCACCAGAGTCCGCGATAAAGAAAACAATAGAAAAACGCCGAGGCAATTTTTTGGTGTACAGTGTGTCGCGGACGTTGCGAACCGAGACACCTTTGAGATGCGCGCTCGGGTTGGTAATAAACGAGCTCAGAGAGCTCTCGCCGCCGCTTATACACGCGGACTTTTCCCCACTATATTGCCGCTTCTCGCGCTGGGGGGATCTACTTATTCGGACGGCACAAGTGGTATTTTGTTCGACTGTATTAACTTAAATCAAAACGTGACATTTTCAAAATATTCAAATCATCAAAACTATGTGCTTATAATTATTTTTAACATTAATTTTTTTTTTTTTTTTTTTTTTTTCAACTTCCACCCTTTTGCTAACAACATATTTTACGTAATGCTATTTTTTTCCACCGCTTATGCAATAAAATACTTTCGGGACTCGAACAACTGTAAGCAATTACTTTGTATTTTTAGTTGAACAATTTTCATTGTTTTTCGGTCGAAAACAATAAATATACCGCGGTATGCCGTAAATTTGGTGATTTTTTTCAACTGTTTTCGGTAGGTGGAACGAAATAATCGTGAATTTTATAAAAATTTTTAACAACAAAATGATGATAATGACAGATATTAGAATAGCAGCAAAATTCTCAAATCAAAGTTAATCCGACAATTATTATAAGACTTGTATATAACAAAATAGGGAGTTATTGGTTGCGATGTCCTTCACATTCCAAAAAAAATTTTAGATTGGAGGAATACACGTCGGTATTTATTATCTCTTATTTTCCACGATAATCTAACTAGATTGAAAAATGTCTATCAAATGGTGCATATTGAATTGGTAAGTGCATTAGCACAAGTTACGCGCAATGCTCTTTTTTATCGCCAATCCGCAAAGTTTATTATCGTACACGTGTAGACTCATTACGTAATATATACACGTAAAAAGCGATGCCGCAATATGATTAACATCTTAAATCTGATGCTTCGGTTGGGTACTTTCGATTTGGTACTTGAAAATGGAGCATACCCCAAAGTACCTATACGCGGTGCGATTACGATGAATAATGTACGGTACATTTTTTTCCAAAGCCGGAGATCTTGTTTTTCATCGTTAGAGCGATAAATCGTTAATGATGCAGACCTCGGCGACGAAACGTAGCGCGTTTTGCACTGCAATTGCCGATAAAATCGATTCCACTCTTGCGCGCATTCGATTCGCAAATTACTTCGGCGTCCACTCCTTTTATAATCGTTTAAAAGCAAAGGTATACTTTTTGCTCACGTCCGCACACGCGCTTTTTTATATTTATTCGAAGGCACGAAGAGAAATTTTGCAAAAGAGCATTTCGTTTGATTACCAGCTGGCATTGTTTTGCGCGCGCGGGTATAATGTCACGTCGAACGTATTTTCCGCGCGAGTTATTGGGAATCCAAACAGATAACATCGTAAAACAGCCGCACGCTTATCTGTGATGGATATTGATGCTAATAGACGATCTTGGACTGTATAGGTAGTGATATTCCTCCTCCGCCGACAATCACCGGTGGTATTTTTTTTCATCAGATATTTATTTTTACTGCAATCTCGGGTTGACTGATGCTTTTTTTACAGTGTTATTATTACCTCTACCGCCACTGTGTTTGTCGATGTATTACGGTTTTCGTGTTATTAAAAGCCTCGTATAAGCAATGGCACTGCTATTCTATAAATATTACGATCGTATGGAATTTTTCGATCCATGGACTCTCTAATCGACGCTCGATCGGCTGAAAAAATGTATTTATCAGAAATTTCAAGTAAATAACTCCTTCGATTATAATTGTTTATGTTCTGTCGGTGTCGTTGATTGTGTGATTGATCGATTCATAATTTTTGAAAGCCTAAATCCACAAGAACTCCGTGATATGAAAAATTGTATAGCAATCAATATTTTACACTTTTTTTATACAAGTCGTCAAAACCACTTAAATTACCGATGTTACAAAAAGAAGCCGACGAAACCCGTAAAATCAACGTTCGTTAACGATGTAATGTTTTATAAATAAATCTTAAACAAATGGTATATGTACATTATATTCTCGCAAGAAGAACAGCGTTTTTTTACCAAAAACGTACCATTCATCGCATGTCTCCTTGATAAAAGGAAAAGAAAACAATCAAGCATATGGATGCTCATGGACTAAAATTTTTTTTATTTTCAGTTGCTCGAGATGCTAAAGTTCTACGCCAGATTCGAGATTAGCGAAGAGACCGGAGATCCCCTGACCGACCACGACATGACGCAGCTCCACTACTCGAAAATCACGTCACTGCAGAAAGCTGCGTTCGCCAAATTCCCCGATCTACGTTCGTTTGCGCTCGCAAACGTGGCCAGCGTCGACACCCGGGACTCCCTCAACAATCACTTTGGCCCCCTCAGGTGAGACCCATTGGTTGTGCGACGCATACAGCGTGTAAATGTCGAATTTTGTGACACTCGTGCGGTTTATTTTTATTTTTAGCCAGGAGAAACTGAAAGCTATCGCGAGCTACTTGAACCTGGTGCCGCCGAAGGAGCGCGAGAGCTATGAGAACTGGTACAGGCTGGACATGGACTTCCTGCGCGAGTTGCTCGTGAGTACAATTTGCCGCTCAAAACTCTATCGGAATCGAATCGATAATTAACTCCTAGCAAAACAACAGATATCGAGACACGAGAGGCGAGCGTCGCAGCTGGAGAAGTTGAACGAGATGCCGCTTTACCCTACCGAGGATATCATCTGGAACGAGAGCATCGTGCCCACCGAGTACTTCTCGGGCGAGGGTTGTCTCGCCCTGCCCAAACTTAATTTGCAGTTCCTGACGCTCCACGATTATCTTCTCAGAAACTTTAATCTGTTCCGGTTGGAGTCCACGTGTGAGTGACGCACAAATTGTATAATTACGATTCGCAAAGTCCGCTCTGACGTCCTTCCGTTTTTTTTTATAACAATTCTTTTCCCCCTCAAAAAAAAAAAAACAAACGCTTTCGAGACTCTATTATTATGCAGCTGGAGATGAATTGTGTAAAAAGTAGTCTTTCTTCGCTTCATTTGTGAGACGTTTCTCGAGCTCTGTTGTATTATCTCTTCTGGAGTATGCACTCGTTTTAAAATTGTAAATAAAACATGAGTTGGAAAAAAAGTGTAGCCTCTTTATCGCGTAAGAACTATCGTACCCAATACATTCGCATAAATTACCTAGAATGAATCATCGGTAATAAACACTCTTCGGCGACTTTATTTAATTCGCGTTTCCGTTTGCCTCGTTATTATTTAAATTCACAAAAGCACGCATATAATCAAGAATTTCGTAAGCAATTGGAAATTTATTTTAAAACATAACAAAGTTTGCAGAAAAACATGTTTATTTTGTAATCGTGGTTTTTTAAGCCGGTGAAAAAAAAAAATTATGTTGATTCATCTCTTTGTTTTCTCCCGAACAGACGAGATCCGACAGGATATCGAAGATGCGGTTAGCCGACTCAGCCCCTGGTGAGTTACGTCTGCTTACTCTTTTATCACGAGTGATGTTAGCTTTCAAAACACAACGAGTTTTTCTTATTTTGTAATTTTGTTGAATCAGGCGAGCCGAGGATGGTGAAGTGTACTTTGGCGGCTGGGCGCGAATGGCACAGCCGATTACGCAGTTCGCGGTGGTGGAGGTCATCCAGCCGCATATATGCGAGAGAAGATCGCCCCGCGTGCGCGCTGAAATTACCGTCAACCTCAACGTGAGAAAAGAGATCAAATCTGAGTGGGAGAACCTCAGAAAGCATGACGTCTGCTTCTTAATAACCGTCAAGCCGCAAAATACGATAGGTCGGTGTGGGAATAGCATTGATTTAATGTGCCAAATTTGTTTCCTTTTTTTTGTTTACCTTCATTCTTTGACCAATGAGATGAGAATTTTTTAAATTGCATTATACATTTTTTCACCGGTAGCTCCAATTGGCTGAATAACTCTGATACAGACTCTAAATAGTGTTATTTAGATCAACAATCGATCTTTATTAACATGAAACATTCATTACGTAAACTATCCAGATACTTGTTTTAATCGAATTCCGGGTGATTTTCTTTACATTAAGAACTTTTTGAAATGCATTTTTTCTTCACTTACCGTGTATGCATCATCTCTGCAGTTCTACTAACATTTGGTTCTGTTACAGGCACCAAGTACAACCATAAACTGCCATTTGTACCCCAAGTTGGTTTGACAACAGTGCGAGGTTGTGAGGTAGAGGGCATGTTGGATTCAAATGGCCGAGTGATAGAAGATGGTCCCGAACCGAGACCAATTTTACCAGGGGATACGCGTACCTACCGTGTCTGGCTGGATTCCAATCAGTATTTCATAGATAATGCGAATGACGATGATGAGGATGTCTATGGTAGCTTCAATATCATCATGCGACGTAAACCCAAAGAGAACAACTTTAAAGCTGTGCTCGAGACGATTCGCGAGCTTATGAATACCGAGTGCGTCGTACCTGAATGGCTCCATGATATTATTCTTGGCTACGGAGATCCCAGTGCTGCCCAATATTCCAGAATGGAGAACGAGCTGGATACGGTGGATTTTAACGACACATTTTTAGACATTGATCATTTACGCGCAAGTTTTCCTGATTACGAAATTGTAACCGATCATCCTCCGGAAAAACTTGTCAGCCCCTTTTTACTCACATTCGAAGATGTCATTTGCAAAAGAAAGAGAGAGGAACCACGTAAAGTCATACGTGTTACGCCACATGTTCTGCCCAGCCGCGGACCTTTTAAAGCCAATGAACCCAAAAAGTATTTTTTTTTTTTATATTTTACTTTATATGAATTAAGATATATTTTTTTCCAACAAACAACAAATTTAACAATTTTTATTTGCAGAAATCAAATTCCGTTCACGCCAACGCAAGTAGAAGCCATTCGTGCGGGAATGCAGCCAGGCTTGACGTTAGTTGTGGGTCCGCCTGGTACGGGTAAGACCGACGTGGCTGTGCAAATCATCTCGAATCTTTATCACAACTTCCCCAACCAAAGGACGCTCATCGTAACGCATTCCAATCAGGCGCTCAATCAGCTCTTTGAAAAAATCATGGCGCTCGACATCGATGAAAGACACTTGTTGCGTCTTGGTCATGGTGAGGAAGCCCTGGAAACTGAAAAGGATTTCAGTAGATATGGTAGGGTCAATTATGTTCTTGCCAAACGTCTAGATTTATTACAAGAAGTGCAAAGGCTACAGGTAAACAATTTACTTTTACTTATTCAACAAATCTGGATTCGTGAACTAGAGATGACTTAACAATGTTCTTGAAATTGTAGGAATCCCTCGGAGTTCAGGGAGATGTAGCGTACACCTGCGAAACAGCGGGTTACTTTTTCACGTACCAAATAATGACGAGGTGGGAGCGTTTTCAATCGAAAATGAAGCAAAAAGTCGGAAGTCAAGAAATTGACAACGTACCTGCTTCAGCTGTCAGTGACGAGTTCCCGTTCCATAGATTTTTCGATAACGCGCCACAGCCTCTTTTTAAACAAAGCTCTTATGAAGAAGATTTGGCGATCGCAGAAAGTTGTTACAGGTTCTTTTCTTAGACTAATTTTTGTGAAAAAAATAAAAAAGAAATTTAATTTTATTGGTCAATTTATTTATTTATTTTTTTTTTTTTTCAGATATATCGAAAGGATATTTACTCAGTTGGAAGAATTCAGAGCATTTGAGTTGCTGAGGTCAGGACTCGATCGATCTAAGTATCTTCTTGTGAAAGAAGCAAAAGTCATTGCCATGACTTGTACTCATGCAGCCTTGAAGCGCCGGGAGCTGGTAGACATGGGATTCAAGTACGACAACATTCTCATGGAAGAATCTGCCCAGATCCTAGAAATCGAAACATTTATTCCTTTGCTCCTTCAGAATCCACAGGACGGTTTCAATCGCCTGAAGCGCTGGATTATGATCGGAGATCACCATCAGTTGCCTCCAGTCATTAAGAACATGGCCTTCCAAAAGTACTCTAACATGGAGCAATCGTTGTTTGCTCGTTTTGTGCGTTTAAATGTACCCACTGTCGATCTTGATGGACAAGGTCGTGCCAGGCCGAGTATCTGTAATCTGTACAACTGGCGGTACAAGAAACTCGGCAACCTCCAGCACGTGGAAGATAGTCCCGAATATTTGATAGCCAATGCCGGTTTTCTGTACGATTTTCAGCTCATTAACGTTGAGGACTTTAACGGAGTGGGCGAGAGCGAGCCTAGCGCTTACTTCTATCAGAATTTGGCCGAAGCAGAGTACTGCGTTGCCGTGTTCATGTACATGCGACTCCTCGGTTATCCAGCAGACAAAATCAGTATACTCACTACGTATAATGGTCAGAAACATTTGATTCGGGATGTTATAAACATCAGATGTGCCAATAATCCACTGATAGGCCGACCCGCCAAAGTCACAACAGTCGACAAGTACCAGGGTCAACAAAATGACTACATTCTTTTGTCCCTCGTCAAAACCAGAGCAGTTGGTCACTTGAGAGACGCTCGACGTCTAGTTGTAGCAATGTCTCGAGCTCGTCTCGGGCTCTACGTGTTTGCCAGAATTTCGCTTTTCCAAAATTGCTTCGAGCTCACACCAGCATTCGACAAACTGATGCGACGGCCGCTCAATCTCAAAATCATTCCTACGGAATCGTACCCAACAACGAGGCCGAATGATCAAGAGCCCTCAGAAGCACCCATGGAAATTATAGATATGCCACACATGGCCAAATTTGTCTATGATTTCTATCTCACAAAAGTCAACATGAAGGTAGTTGGATTTTCAAATACTTGGAAATTTTTTTACTTCCACATTTTTAATTATTATAAATGGTTTTAAAATTTGCAGGATGTTCCACAACAAATATGGCCAACGACAAGCGTCGATGTCACGGAGTCAACAGATCCGTACTACGATCATCCTGGAGCAGGTGATTCCGATGATGATATGGAGGAAAAACCAGTAGTCCAAAAATCAGCAGCAGATGATAAGACTGAGGAAATGTCTTTGGATAACAATTCCGTGGGTGATGTTCAAAAAGAATCGGTCATCGCTCCCATTGAAAATTTGGTTCCAGAAGCAATGGAAGTATCGCAAGAAACACCAGAGTCGCAGCAATCCCGAGACGTGGTAGAGGAAGAAGAAGATGATGATGATGATGACGATAGAAAAGAGGTTAAAGAGGATACACAGAATGAAAAGAAAGCAGAATAAATAAATTAATAAAGTTTTTTTATTTTAAATAATACTGTTTTCATTTTTTCTACATCACACTATATATGAACTGGGAGTTGACGTGTGATGTTGTTCAATCTGCGCAATTCCAAAAAAATATGACTGTGATTCCCATCTTATATTAGAATTTTTTTTTATTCCTGTCTTAACTGTCCTCAGTTTGGATACCGTGTTGGACCATGAAGGAGCAGATAAAAATTAATAATTCACCTAAACTTTTGAGCTTTGTTAAACTATATTATTATTTTTTTTTTAAATATATTAATACATGGAATGTACAACTTGTACTCTCTTGATTAGAAATTCTCCTAAAAATGACAGCGTGTAGATAGTAGAAATTACTCATCATTGCTTCTATTGAAAATTTATTACGAAAGGAAAAAAAATGAATCGCAAAAACAGCAATCTGAAAAGGTTCAAGTGGATGAAAGAAAAAACAATAGTGGTTTTTTTAATGTTATTTTTATTTATTCCACGCTATCACAATCGACACAGATACAAAGCCGACCAGCAGTCTTCTACTCTATACCATCTAAAGGTACAAATGTATGTAATGCTTTTGAATTCACTCATATAGAAAACAACGAGGAATACGCCACTTAAAAAACAAAATAATAAAATTCTTTTCGCAATAACAGCTTTTAGTTCTTGAAACATGATTCAGTCGTAAAATGCACAATTATTACGGAACCCTTTTGAAATATAAGTTATAAATAAATATAAAATTAATCTTTTAAGGTTCTCTGACGCTAAAACGCGATAATTTTCCTTCATTAAATAGCATCTACGACTACAAAAACAAATAACAGTTTCACTAAGCATTGCAATATGCAAAATACAATTGTTTTACACTAACTACATTACAAGGAGATATTTGGTGTTTGCTTCATGAATCTTCAGATAGTCATGATTCCAAAATACAGTCGCAAACATTTTTAATTTTAAGAAGCACATCAGATCGTAATATAGCAAGTATAATTTTTTTCGTGTTAACAGATACTTATTTTAAAGGCATCGATAAGAAAAATTTATTTCTTATTAAAAAAAAAAAAGTTAAATCTAAAATAATTTACGTTGATGCTTATTTATATTTTTTCCTTTGATAAAAATGCACGAAACAAGAGATAAATTTGCACTTATTTTTCAAAGTGCAAACAAAATACGTGAAGAATCAATGCAACTGAAAAAAAAAAATTTTATCCCACGAGTGAATATTTTCTGAAGACTAGTAGCTACACACCTCACACAAAACATGTATCTGATGATTATATTAATTAATACACTTTTATCATGCGAGCTTCATCGAGACTTTTGCTTGATTATTTGAGGTAGCCTTTTTTTAATATAATATCATATATTGTTTCTCATTATTTACGTTACGTGTATGCAATTACAAGAAGTAAAAGTAATTAATACATCGAGTACACATTTTTTTACGTTTCGCTCTGTATTTTGCAGATTTTGTATTACTTATTTCTGTTCAATTCAAAGATTCAGGCACTATGGCAAAATTTACTTGTATAAAATTTTATCTATATACTTGTTGAAAAGATTAAGCAGAAATTGCCCAAAATTTTTTGATTTAAGACAATAAATTTAAAAAATCTTCACATTGTTTTTTTTTTTTTTTTTTTTTTTTTTTTACGTGAATAACGGATTTTGTTTTGTAAGGCAGTTGATTATTTGATAATAAAATGTCATAGCAAATTCCCGAGTTACAAAGTTACAAAAGCCCAAGATCACGATTACTATACAATATCTACACACATGCAAATATACATCTATACTTCTATTGACATTGACGTACATATATTCATGTACATTGCACTTTATAGTCATGTTCGGTCATTATTTTGATATTTCATTTTCTTTTCCATATTTGAATTCAATGTATGTATATATACTGTACGTACGAATGCATATCCGTAACATCGGTATGTAATACGATCAAAAAGACCCAAAGGCACATTTTTGTGTAATTGTATGTATTGTAGGTATGGCTTTTACGTAACTGCAGCAAACTCTCATGTTTATCTGTGGAGTTCTATTGTGTTGTATCTACCAGGGTGTATTACCATTTGAATTGCTGATGACACACTGATGCGCCACGAATACATGAATTATATGCGTATAATTATAAAGTTAGGTAAAGGTGTAAATGTCGATGTGGCTGAATTCGTTGCTTCCTCCCCCTCCCTCCTTATCACCCTGCAGCCCCCTCCCCCCTACCCCCGTGATAGCCGGCAAAAAGTGGAAAATCAGGGACTCTTGGACGATGTTGAGTCGCCTCCAGTAATACAGCAATAAAAGCGATCCTCGCCCTATTGCGGTGTATTTATAAGGTCTCGATGACATTTAGAAGCTACCACATTCCCGCAGCACGCGATTACCAAGCGGCAACGGCGGGCGGAAGTTGTTGATCACCTGCAATCAATCAAAATAGTAAGCAATTTTTTTTTTTTTTCTATAATATTTAATATGTCGCACACTCACCACGCCATGGTTCTCGTGGCAAGGGCAGTCCTCGCCGCGGGAAAATTTGCGCAGGTTGCGGAAAATGTTGAGCTGGTGGTGAGAAACCTCGATGTCTTGCTTGAAGAGGATCCAAGTGACGCTCTCGTTGCAGGGCGGCGTTGTCAGCGAGCCAAGGTACGTCCAATAACCTTTGTCCTCTGTACGGATGACAAAAGGGAACAAATGTCATTTTTTTTTTTTTTTTTTTTTTTTTTTTTTTTTTTTTTTTTTTTTTTTTGCTGCTCTCACCCTTGGCACTGTTGTGGTCAATCAAAGTTTTAAATATTCAATTTGAAAGGGGGATCTATGAAAAAAATTGGTGCCCGAGAAAATTACATGTTAATCTTTTTCCTGAATCTTGCTATGTACTTAAACTTAGATATTATTATTATTACATCCTTAATTCATACTATATCGGTAAGTTATGCAATTACAATAATCCAATAGTGTCAAATCTTCAAGTATTGAATTTATTTAAAAAAAAGAGAGAATCTTTTCTGCTGATCTATGTAAGTATCTACAGGAACAACATTTATGTAAGATCGGCGTGAATATGTATTTAGTCGTAACAATTTAAGAAGATTATAAAAGTGCTCTTAAAGCTCGATTCGTTAACAAAGCTTATTAATTATTTAAAAAAAATGGTAATCCCCCGACTTTCGACATTGATTTATCATTGCACGCGCTAATTTTATCGTTACGTCCGTTAAATAAATAACAAGCGCACTACTGAAATATTGGTGTGTAAACAATATTGTCCTTTTCCATGCATTTCCAAGATTAAAATAAGTGCGCGTGGAGAATAATCAAAATCGTGCTACACCAAAAGCGCGTGCGTACTTTTTGGTACCCGTTTGGGAATGCGTCATTACAAATAAAGTGCAAAACTTGGTGAGCTGTAAAAAATATTGTCTCGCTGCTCACACAAACGTATGGGCGTTGGTGCCGATCGGGTGAGTTACGTTGAAAACACACACACGGTATGGATATATTTATAAACGTTAAGATGCGAGTTGATGAGACGAGGAACCGGCTCCAGACGCCTCCCGAGCTTTTGTACCTATCTATTAATATATACCCGCAACGAGTGAGTAACGCCGTGGGCCGCGAGAAAATAATATCCAAGTCAAGTCGAGGCATTAAGGTGATGCGTTGGAGTTCCAATGAGCGGGGCAAAACTATACATATGCTGCCGCTTCTCCGATGCGTGGCTATAAATAAAATAATTCACTTGGAAAACGTATATAAATGCTCTTTCCGGTTAATTAACTATTTGCACTCGCCCTCTGTTTTCCCCCCGCGGTCGCTCTTTTTCCTACATATGAGGAGAGTCAATGTTTGCCGAGGGCGGTGTCCCTTATATATACGTATACCGCCGTTGCAAGAAAAATAATCGCGCCTCCCTTTTATTTTCTGTAATAACCCGTTCGAGGAAAGTGCGCACACACCGAACGAAATTATATATACCTACTGTATATGCATTTCTATCCACGCGTTCGATGTAGCCATGGGGGATCGGAAAGATTAAAAAAAAATAAAAGCGAAGCTTGACAACATGTGCAAAAAGTGCTGGGTGGTAAAAAAGTACTCGTAAAACTGAGCCGAATTCCATTATAGATTTTTACGCGAGAGTTGATTTTTTCGGCATTTTTTAGTTTCATACGCCTGCAACTATTATTACAGATTACCCGGGTAAAAGGGTTGGCTCGATGATACAACACCCTTACTCTCAAATATTAATTGAGTTGTAGGTGTTATTAATATTGAAGGGAATAATCGATAAAAAGCAAATACGGTGATTCATTAAAAATCGGAAAAAAATTGAGACGCAGTGAAGGAAGTAGTATATACAAGATACGCTATGCATCCCAGAAAAACAATATATAATCTACGAATTGACGTTCGGAAGTACGGCCGATCTCTGACGCACGAGACGCAAGTCTTTTGCTCGTCCCATCGTTTGTTTGCTCACAATTATTCATCCGTATATAGGTACGCACCTAAAGGGGAAAAACTTGTACGTATTCCCGGTACGTGCGTCCGCATACTTATGTAGTTATTGGTGGGGCAGGTATAACACAACACCCGTAGTTGCACGTATGAATTTTCGTCGTCTATATACCTACTAGCTGCTTTGGAGAAAATTGCATACTTTGGTGGGAGACAACTCGGTTAAAAACCCCTATTAACGTCAATTACGTCTATTTGTTGGGTTCACGCGAAGCATCACACGCTCGACGAGAATAGCCTTCAATCCGCTCAATTCCAGTTTGACAAAGTGACCCGTGGAAGCAACGGCATAGCGCGTGTGGAAGAAAACCCCGAGGAAAGCACGACATTCAGTGGTAAATGGAATATACCAAGAGAAGAGTGGTCTCGCGAAGAGACGTATAATATAATACATAGTGGCCAGGCGGCGATTGCGAGATAGAAAAAACAAAGCAACACAGACAAAAACACGAAGAAGAGGAAGAAAAAAAAAAAAGAAGCGAATATGCCGTGAAACGGAGTTGCACACGGTGCAGTGGGGGGGTTGGGTTACGCACCTTGGCACTGCTGTTCGCGCTTGTTTTCCGGGCGGATGATGCGACCGGCCCAGCGCATGCACGGATTCACGAAGCGCTGCGCCCCACCGTTGCTGCCACCCCGCACTGCCACTACACGTTTTATATACATATACATACACATATGAGCTTCTGCCGTGCAACCCCCACCAACCCTGTTTGCCACACGACCTTTAAGATTTCGCGTTGACCATTCGACGTATGTCGTTTCGAGCACGCGGGAGATGAAAAAGCGAAGGATTATCGAGGGAGAGCACAATAGATCCTTTTTTCCCCGTGTATATAGGCTCGATAAATCAGCCTTTTTGCTCCGGGCCTGGAAATTGATACTTGGGAGCCAAGCATCTCGGAAAGAATTATTAGCTGCTTTCGTCCCCTTTTTTTTACGACACCATTAGTATCGTATATACCGTTAGAAGGGAGGGAGCAAAAAAAAAGAAAGAAAAGTCGATCGAGGTATATATTATATACGAGGAGGCGAAAAAAGTTGGGAAAATTAATTGAATCGGCGGTTGATTGTTATAATATGTACACCTACCCGGGCGTACATGCGTGCCGGCACAAAGTTCAATAGCGCCGGTCATCATGTAAACTATTTTTTTTTTTTTTTTTTTTTTCTCGTTCTAGGATTGTTGCGTGCGTAGGTATGATATCGCTCTCGAAAATCGCGTAATCACCGAGTTACGTCGATGAACCGAAGAAAAAAAAGGCGCGGGGAAATCGCGTGCGTGTGCGAGCAACGCAGTTGTTGTTGCCATGGGATCGGGATGTATTATCCACTTTCGGAGTGATGAATGGCGGCCCATATACGTACATGTATACCAACTCGGGCGAGTGATAAAGGGGAAACAATATTTTCCCTCGAGTATCGTGTCTTCGTCCCCCCCCCAACCCCCTCCGGAATTCCGCTCATCCGGAGCTGACGCTTCCGCCGCAATAACCGTTCGTATGTAATAAGTATACACCCGAGCAAAATTACATTTTTCCGGGGGTCCTTCTACCGATGGCCGTACCGTAACTTGGTTTTTTTTTTTTCACCCGAGACGCGGATATTTTTCGTGCGCGTGCGGAACATAATTAATCCGAGCGAGGGATGGATTACAGCTCGGCGTACCCAAGCACCGGCGTCTCGAATGAAACGAGTATAACGCGCCATTCGTTGCGGCTAAACTACCAAAAAAACGTTAGGCTGAGATGGTTATACGTCTACCGTATGGGATGTTTCCTACTTTTTTTTTTTATTTTTTATTATAAAATGAAAATAAGCGCGCCTACGTCACGTCCCGATTGGAGCAGTTGTCCGTAGTTGCTCGTCCATACACGTATTGCGTTTGTACTTTATCGTCACCTTGAAACGGTCCAGCGTTAATATGTTGAGATCCATTGGGGAGGGCGGCGAAAGTGAAAAACAAAGAGAGCGAAAGATGGGGGGAAAAAAAAAGTATAGTTGTCGCTGTTTACCGGGAAGTAGCTTGCTGGGATCAATGGGCTCGGTGATGTCGATGCAGTCGTCCTTGTAGGAGACGTACGGCAACAGCCGAGCGATCTTATCCATTTCCTCGTGCGGCTTGCCCACCTGCAAAAACGAAAAGGTTTTGAGTAACGCAAATGGCCTCACGTGTAGACGTGTAGGTATGTTGGGCTGCTTTTGTTGAAAGCTTCTTTTTTGCTTATCGAGACGGCAAAGCCTGCACTCCGTTAAATTGAGTGGAAAAAAACAAACAATTTCGATCATTGTCACTCATTGTTTGCGAGAAAATTATTTAGAGTGTACAGGTCGAGAGGAGGAAGAGAAAAAAAGCGAGTACAAAATCGCCTATGCACGTTGCACTTTTACCATTAAGCGAATCGTCTTGAAAGCTCATGCGACAATTGTCCGTCGAAATAACAGCCCGAGAGACGAACAATAATTTTCGGGCTCGCGTAAAATGATCCGTTACCATCTGGCTGTGCACGCGCACGTGGTGTGGATTTCTTTCAAAACCCGATGCTCAGGGCATTATGCAGCATTGTGCAATTGTGTGTACAAGTACGTGACTCGGCGACGGGCGTGTAATGATCTGTGATTTTTTTTCCACCGTCGCAGTTTGTGTTTGCATAACGGAGCATCATCATCATCATCATCATCATCTTCGGATGTTTGACATTTCTCGGACGAGTTTGGACTTGCGCAACAGCCGGATAGAGTTGACGATTGCTCCGGAGAAAACGTAATTCGAGCCTTAATCGTGTACACGCGTGCGATCAATTGTTGCAAAGCCATATATATATATATATAAGTATGGAGAAATACTTGTTCGTAAAATAGTGCAACTCGCACGTAACATCATTTCGTCGTCTGTGTTATTTTGATTACACTATATAACCGTCGTTTCAATGGTTGGGCGATATAGCGTTATGCACCACTATAACTTTTCAGCCGAGCAAAGCATACACGTAGTTCGCGCGTTAGATGTATAAATATATGCATAGACTGCGCGTGTTACGTGCATGGGTCAATTAAAATTTGCGTAAGGCCGAAAGGTGATGATGATAATAATAATGATGTAGCCTAACGAGCGTCTAAATTTAAAAGTCCACTGATTAAGCGTCCTCCAGACAGAAATAATTATGGGCAGCTTTGTTATGGACACTTTTGTTACACCAGCCACTGGTGGTAACATATTCGTATGGCTGTATTGTATGAACGCTCTCGGGGTATTTTTCATTTTCGTGTAAATTTTCTTGAAAAACTCATTTTTGCCCTGTCACATAAATACAAAAACATGTTTGACACGTGCAGCCAAACATATTACAGTATTTCCCTTGGACGTGTAGGTATATATACTTATATTATACGTAATGGAATTTTTTTTTCCTTTTTTTTTTTTTTACAAATTTCATAAGAGGAGACAGTGACTATGCAGCGAGAGCATAAAGTCACGCCGACGTCTTGCATAATTGATTATGCCAAACAATCATCGATCCCCACACTAGTGTGGGTTCTGTTTGTAGGGCTAAGCCGCGTCGTGTACGTACGAATTATGTGACACCGAGGTGCATCCTTACGACGACAGCAGCTGTGATCTCTCTATATTTATTACCTTTAAGCAGATACATATACACGCGCGTGACATCTCGATCGATTTTCGTGGAATTTCTTACTTTTTCGCGCTTATCTCTCTCCCATTCTTTCATGGGTACACCTACATACGAAAGAGACATATACATATATGTATATATCTATCGCAAAGTATGTATAATTTCACGTTTCGCGGTTGATTTTGTTTTTCAAAGTAGGTTACCCCGCAATTTCTTTCACCGAGGCCTGTATTATTTTATTAAATGCCTGGAAACAGGAGCGAGGATAATCGCGCGCTCGACCAGCATAAATCATGCGGTGTGTGCCTATACCAACAATCGCACGTGTGCACGCACACACACGCGCCCGTTTTATGATTCTATACACGCACACTCATTGCACATGGGAGCGTTTTGCCGCATTCTTTTGGCGAGTAAATTCATGAAAGAAAATCCATCGTTTAGATAACACGGAATAAGTATAACATCGAGGTCTCGGCTGTGCATAATATATGCCACACACTTGTCAATTTATTCCCGACATCAAGTGTACACCTGTAAATAAAGAGAATATATCGCGACGCATACGGTAATGCCCAATATATTGCAGAAGAAAAACGCTTGCGTAAGTGCCACACGATTATACGCATCGGAACTTCTCTTACGTGAGAACCGTGGGGCGTGAAATGTACAGTTTCGTGGATGATTTATTCAAAAAGCTGTATGGAGAAAAAAAAAAAAAAAAAAGAAAACAAAGCGCTTGCAGCTTCGTGAAAGTCAATCATTGGTTGTGAAAACCAATACATGTATACACACGTGTTTCCGCTCTCGTAAGTATTTTCCCGATGTGCAAAGAGACGCGTGAAACGTATCGCCGTAGGGGGGTAAAAAAAAAAGAGGTGTTGCGTATACGAACCTTGAGGAAGACCCCGAGCACGGCCAGTCCATCGGGCGCCTTGGCTGCCTCGGCGAACGTCTTGTACTTGCTGGTGTTCCAATGCACGAGATGCAACTGCAACAGAAAAACGTCAACTCGAGTCACATCCAACTTCCATGTAACACCTATTTGCATATTACGCGACCGAAACGAATGTAAAATCTTTTAGACCGGGAGGTCCTGCATGAGGCTTACCGCACGTGTGCTGCGCATCCGAAAACCATTTGTTCCCAACACCTACTGGGTCAGAAACTGTTTTTCCCTCGGGAGAATTCATTTCACCCCTTGCGCTGATGCGATTGCCTTGTCTCCTTTATACGTAACGCGCGCAAAACCGTATAAAGACGTACGCCTCTACTGTCCTGTTTTGAATTTTCGCCGAAAACTACTCTCTCACGCATAATGTATATAAATGTACAAAGGCCGTGTAGGAAATTATTCAGCTGCTTAGCTAATGGGCAGTACGGGCAAAATTAGCGGGGACAATTGTTTTGGTTGAAAAATAATAGACGCCTGTGTGGGTGTGTATATAAACGAGGAAAAATTTTAATAAGGGAACGAGTACACACGCGAGCAAGTCTTGCCGGCGATCGACGCTAATGACACGTGATTACCCGCAAGAGACGGAAAATAGGTGTATACATTTATATACCCTGGGCAGGGGTATTTAGTCACGAAGGATGAATTTTCAAACGCCGCGTATCTACATGAATGAGCAAACATCGTCTACATCAAAAC
This sequence comes from Copidosoma floridanum, assembly GCF_036245765.1. NCBI lineage: Eukaryota > Metazoa > Arthropoda > Insecta > Hymenoptera > Encyrtidae > Copidosoma > Copidosoma floridanum. The sequence goes on from NW_028321890.1 coordinate 37,324,118, forward strand.
ATTTCCACGATCATTCCACGTAATGAAATCCACCCTAACGTGTCATTGTTCTATTAAAAAAAAAAATCGGGGTGGAGTACGCAAATATGTTTGACGAACCCTCACGGGATAACGAGTTATAGTACCGTGAGTATATATAGAGGAAAAAAAAACAAAACAAATCGGCTCTTCGTTTGCGTCATCGGATCGTAATACGCTTGCACCTTTGCGTTGTTTTTTTTTTCCCCTCCCGATTTACTGCACTAAGCTGTTACGGCTGCCGTAGTATCACGTAACGAACGATGCGTTGCTATAACGAAGCGCGAGAGAGTTGATCGGCCTGAGTTGCATGTATATAGGTATACTTTTACGCGAGTTGCGCAACCCGAGCCGAACGAAAAGCTGCATTCCAACGCGCAATGCGAATCTAATTTTTTGGAATGATACCACAGACTTGCTTTTTCAATTGTTTTTGCAATATAATTATTTGTTGAATTAATCAATCTTTTGTGGGTTAAGAAAATGGTATATTCAAATAAGAAATATATCAAACAAACGTAGTAACGCGTATGGCAATTCATTTGTTTCTTAAACCTAATCCCCACACACCTAATTCCGTAATCCGTAATTTTCTCTTCGTACCGCGCAATTAGAAAAACGACCGGTCGCTACCTTTTTTATTGTAACGTACGCATGGTAATGGATTCGCGTGAGATTAGTAGACCTTTCAGACGGCCTGAAACGAGAGTCCGACGACGTATGGAAAAAAAAAGGTCGTTAATAGATCGTCGACGAGTCGATATATTCGCGTGTATAAATATGTATTATACAAATGTCACCTTGGCGGCAACCTTTCAACATATTATTCTTTTTTAATGTCGCGAAAGTGCGATTCGAGTAACGCGCGGTGACAGACCATAGCTGAAAACCACGAACGCACCGTCAGCAATAACCGACAAAATATACGGAGCGAGTGAGAAGAAAAAATGTATCCTGCGATCAAGTACCCACATATAACCCGTAGATCGAGTCGAGAGCGATATATGCTCACTTGATCCGATGATCGGCGTGCGAGTGCTCGACTCGTCTCGTGTAACAGATCAGGATGCTCTTGTGTATATACACTCGGAGCTTCATGGAGCCGGTATGATGTAAGTTGTACCCTATACATACACACACACAACGATGCTATCGCCCGATATGACGCAGAGCCACGCGCTCGCACGTTCCGCCGACACGCGGTCATGTGATGTGATAAGAGAGACCATGATGTGCTATACCTGTACATGTATACTCGAGACCGAGAGCTGATTTTATGTGGCAATTTAAAAACTATTATCATCAACTCCCCCTCGTCTCTCGCGTATATGTATATGCGTATAGGTATACGCATTGCTTTTATGATGAATATATACCTATACTCTCTGAAAACTCTTTTGAGTGAGAAAAAATGGCCAAAAGTTAAGTTTTACGGCTTCTTTTAAAAGTAGATTTGAGTCGTATTTTTTGGTAAAAAGTAATTTATCTACAGTCCAAACACGATGATGAATCGGGCTGATTTGATGAAGTTGTTTGGGGGAAAGAAAAAAAACAACTGATGCATATACGTACGGAAATTGGGATACACGTTTAATACGTGTTGTTGGACAGTGAATTTTCAGTTTTAAACAATAGGCAACAAGATCACAATATCTTTCGGATAAATGGAAACACGTTATCACAATTTGATACGTATATATATGCCTTTACGAAATAGCTTCATATTTTCAGGATCGCGTCGTGTGTGTGGGTACGTAATAGTTACGTTTTCTCCTTTTGATTGGATTTCCATAATCCTATATATACCTTGCGACTATCAATGTAATTTAAATTCTAGTGGCTAATAATAATCCCATTTTCATTATAAAGTCGATGTGTAAAGTGACATTACGTAAATCAATTCAACGCTTCATTCACAAAATTGAGATAAGAGAGCAGAGCGTTGATTAACGTTCTCCTGGAAAGTCTGATAAAAAGTTCCACCTCTGGGTGTCGTAAATCCTCACATGTACTCAATCGAGCGATAAAAAAGTTCCCCAATACTTAACGATTGCCAAGACGATAGATATATGGGTACCCACCTCGCCAGCGAAAGCTTGTCCATCGACGGTGTGCTCGGAACCCCGAGAATCGCTGCATCCCCAATGACAGTGGTACTGCTCGAGCTTGTAGATGTCGTCCATGAGAGGCCCCCCGGTCAGGACTGAAAACAAAAATGTCGATCCACCAATAGGTCTCACGTAGATCCAAGCACCGAAAAATCATATAAAAATATAACGAATATGCAATCCAATTAACGCAACGAGCGAGTAAAATTGACCGACGCGATACGGCTTATCTATACCCTTAGCGCCACGAATACCCGACGATCCCCCTCAAACGTAACCAACTAACCATACGTAAGGCTGACTCCATCCAGCGATCAACCTAAATAAAAACAAAACAAAAAAAAAAAAACAACAACAACGTACGGCAATTATCCTCACTCACGCGGTATAAACCCTATTTGGGAAACCCATTGGTTATCTTCCACGGATACAAATACACCTATATGTATATGTGTACCGGAGACTATCAGTTCCGGTAGCCCAAATAGGTAGGCCGAAAACAAATCGAAAGGCTTACAGTCACGAACAGAAAGTAAAACTTACCCGAGCTCCTGTACGCTCTCGCTGCGTCACAGGATAGGCTCGATTAGCGATAACGATATAGGGGGAGATATGGATATATATATATATAGGGGGAGCTTTTAGCGTTGATCAAACCGAACGCACTCCGAGAGGGGCTTGCTACGCTTTATCGTTGACGTCGCACGGGGCTCTTGTTTGTATTCGAAAAACGCCTGGCATCGCGCTAAATTGAAAAGGAAACGCGCACGCCGCTGGAACCGGAGTGATATTTTTATCGTCCTCCGACAGCATTTTAGTATACATATATACACACAAGGTAAAGTTTGTTGGGAAAGAGGGAGGGACGATTACGAGAAACTGTTTATCGTCCGTCCTGAGTGTACCCTTTTGCTTTGTCACCCCCTCGTGAAATAAATCAAAATTAATGGGGCGAATTTCCTTGGTTCAGCGCCACGGGTGTTTTCTCTCTCTTTCGGTTTCCACAGACTGACCTTGACGAAATTCCATCTACTTGCGTTTGTCAGGCCTAACGAATTTCGGCACCTCCGAAATGCAAGCCGAGGAAACTCCCCCTCCTCCCTCCGGGATAAATTTATTCCGCGCGTCGGAGCATCTGGCGCCCCTAGCTATTTTGGGAGAGCCCGCATAGTTTGCGCAGCTTCGAAGAGCCCCTACTTTGGGTGGAAAAACTTTGTTATTTACTGTCTGGAGCGACGATCGATTTATTGAAAAATCACAATTCATGATGTATTATGTTGTGACGATTATTTATTAAGAAACAACAATATTATATCAACGATAAGTACAACGAAAATCATTGCTAACAATTGTATTACAGGTTTTTTTTTTTTTTTTTTTTTGCCTCGTCTACTGCGACTTTACAAGCACAACAGTCGTAAAGTGAGATTGGCCGCGTATTATGTCAATTAAAGGCGCTGTTTAATAAACGGGATCTGGAGTTGGACAACAATGAGCTCACGTGCGCGTGCGGGGAAGGAAACTTTGTCCAGCTGGTTTTCTGGAAAAACAGCCGCTCGATTATATTTTTATTGTTACATCAGCCGAAGCTTTTAAACATATATACACGCATTGTATATAGCAATGATTTCAATGAGCAAATACTGCGTGCTCTGATATTTCTCTTCGTGAACTCGCGACAAACGCAACAGTTGAGTTTTTTTCCGCGTTGCATGTAATAATTATGCCGTTGGATTTTTTTTCTTTTTCTTCGCTCGGAACAATCGGATTTTTCATTTTTCGCGTTTACCGGTGGTTATCGAGATTATGCTCAACGAGGAAAGTGTACGAAAAATCGCGCTTTTGCATTTTGATTTAAAGAGTTCGCGGAATATCTTAACCCGCTGTTTTTTCTTTTCTACCGAAGGTTACGAGGTATCTTTGCAATTCATCCATCTTCCTTGAAGCTTTTTTTTTTTTTTTTTTTTTTTTTTTTTTTTTTTCTCAAAGCCCCGCGATTTGTCATCATCTACTTTTTCTTTCAAAGCCAGGAATTATGCGGTATTAGCATAATCTCGGGATTCTTTTCGTACGCAATGTAATCGCGTCCCAGTTTTTCTGATGAAAATACGGCTCGTCTGCAAAGTAAAAAAAAAAAAAAAAAAAAACAGTACCCTGACAAACAGTTGATGCAAAGAATAATCCGGTCGTAAAATTAATTAATAATACTATTTGTACACCACGCCTTGGCAACTGAGTTTTCTGATTACGCCCAACTCGACTTTTCTTCATTACTGTGCAAAGTTGGCAATCCACATAATACGAGCATCGATTTGAGCTAAGACCTTTATAAAATAAATACCTTTGACAACTCCGTTTTGACACAAATGCGCGAGTCTCGGGGATTTTAGGATCAGCTACTCGTTAAGATACAGCGAAACAAGTGGGTATTTTTTTTTTATCGTCAAAAATAATGTTTTAACAAAGCATCAGGCAATATATTTTTCCTCAAAAAAAAAAAAAAAAAAAAAAAAACTTGTGCGTGACTGTGACGAAATTCGTCTTTCACTGAAATATTTGCATAAGAATGAGCTAAAAGAATGCTTATTCAAGTCACGTGCGAGTGGTTTACACGAGTGTCAAATTTATCGCTTCAACATTTAATATTGAAAGTACACTGTTATTTCACTTCTTTTTTTTTTTTTTCATTTAACAATGACTAATTCAAGATAAAGCCCACTTTTATTAAAATATTCTCAAGATATGATGGACAAACAAAAAAAAAGTAATTCCAAAACTACTTAAAGATTATTTGATTCGAAATCTTTGAACTAGCGAGACTCAGCTGTACAAGTTGTGAGACGTTGGTCGAAAAAAAAAACTGATTAATAATTCAGGAGTCAAAAAAACTCCTTACAACCGTATTGTACTAAATATTATGAGGATATCCGCGTTGGCGAACATTATGCATACACAGCTTCTACAACAATATACATACACAAAAAGCGCCTCGGCAACTTATGTCGCGCGTACGCGTAAATAAATGTTTAAGTATTTGCATCGATGTACACTTAAGTCTATATCCTACAAGTTTTATACCTGCGGTATACGTAGTGAACATAAGAGCACACGCGATCGAAACCACGATATACATGCTTATACGGCTAAATTATTTAGATTCGGATAAAATAGCCGTCACACGCTGCTTTTATTAAAAGTATTACGGGCATTCGCGTGAGCTGTTCAATTTGCGTGATCAATCCCCTTTTCATTGATTGCAATAAAATTTTACCTGTTACATACCTTTCTGCCATATATATACATACGATGAATTGAAAAAAAAGCGCTTTCGTTTATCATTTTATTATTTTTTGTTTTCGTTTTATTTACCAACAAGATGTAAAAACGTTTCCACCCGTGCGCCACGAACGTCAAATATGGAAGCGACGACAGTCGCCCCTCTGTTGTTTGTGTCCTGTCTCCCTCGGGGTACGCGCACGGAAATACAAAATTATGCAAATTGAGCCGCATCGAGAAAAGTAGTCGCAATATAGGCTCGCTCGAACAATCAAAGACGTACAAAGTGCTCTCTCTCTCGAGAACTTTTGCTACACGCATCGTATTGTTTAGTCCGAGACAGTAAAATTGACCCTCTTATTTATTCACTCCACGTCAATTTCGGTTTTTCGGTACACGCCCTCGTTAATACTGCAGCGTAAAATGTCAATTTAACTTTGTACTGATTTTCTTCTCGTGTTTTTTTTTTAAACCACGATAAATAAAATATTGGAATAGTCGATGAATTCACTATCACGAAAGAAATCAATGTCCCAATGAAACCCCATAGAAGAAGAACTCTGTGACGCGATGAAAATTGTTGTCGTTGCCATTAGTATTCGACGTTTCGAGTCCTTTTAACCCAAGAACAATCGAAAGGGGAAACTACGATATTGACCTTGAAATCGTAATTACGTGTATCTATTGTGTTGTCGATGACGATCGCATTCATGCGCGATGCGCATGTCGACTCGGAGACAAACTAATTTTACATTTCAACGAGCCGCTCGTTGTTCCATCCAATTACTCATTGTTCCGCGGAGGATCGCCGATTGCATGGGTACTCTAAAGTAATTGTTTTCCTACCCTTATTACTCGCGAACACCGGCAATATTTTCTCGCGCAAAAGTACGGCTTTATCTCCACAAAAGCGAGCGTCGATGCATTATGCATGACGATAAATTGGATGGTTATACTTACAGGTGCCCTCGCCGTCGGTGTCGATGCGCCAGCAGTAGCCCGGATTGACGAGCTTGCGCGAGGCATTGGCCGGGTACTTCCATCGCAGTGGTTTGCTCAGCAGTGCCTCATGGTCGGATTGGGCGTTTTCGGTCTCGATGTTCACGGGACTCTGGCGCGAGCCCGCTGCCATCGGGAATCTGTCGCCCCACGTGCTTGGTCCTGAAACACAAAAATTACAATAGCGTGACTTCTTTACTTCATTCCAATTTCATGTGTCATGTTATCGATAAGGGGCGTGTAATTAAATTTTCCGTTTGTGGACAAAACCGTTCGTGGCTATACTTTGGGTAAAAAGTACACGATTCCTCGAGAGCAATATTAGGTCTTTGCGTGTTTTGATAGTGACGAAAATTAGCGTCCGCGCGTCAAACAAATAATTTAATTTTCGAGCTGTGTGTACACAGAGCAAAGGTATACTGTGTTGTCGACAATGCGAGCATCGCGTTATTGTAATCGTTGCAGAGTCCAAGGCCGCACGAATCACTTGAGCGTGTCCATGTGAACCGACTCTGGGTGTAGGTATATAGGAAACGCTATCGGGGCGTTTGATCTATTTTAGCTAATACTTTAAGTAACCCTCGTTACGACCCATTTCCATCGGTTGATCCTTTGTTCCGAAGATTCCACCAACAGCGCGAAGTATTAAAATTACCCAACTCAAAATGGGTGTAAGTACATTCAACGCTTCAAAGCGATGATAAAAAAAAAAAATCACAGCGAATTTGCGACAGCCATTATTTTTCTAAAAAAAAAGTACTTATATAATGTAAATCCCAAAACACGCGGTGATGACTAAATTGTCACGGGTTACTCTTAAATCATTTATTTCACGTATGGACAATCCAACGTATACTCTAATCGCGTTCATTAACGTGTTTCAAATAGCCGCTAGCCGTACAGTCATCAAATATATTGCTCTTTTTAATAGCTTATCTGCAGATTACAACAGCTCATTATTCTTTACTGATTCATCTTCGATTTTTCAGTGCACCGAACGGACAAATTGATTCATAAATCGCTTCAGTTGGTTCTTATCACGGGACTTAAAAAAACACTCAGCCATTTCGTGGTAACCCCGAGGCACATAACTATATGTATGCTTCCTAAAAAAAAAAAAAAAAATCATAGCGAGAACAAGTCAACAATTGGCGTATACCTGCACGTGCTCGTCAAAGAGGAAAAGTCCATTCCACTTTTAAATAAATATACTCATATCTGGCGAGGCACAGAGCACGCGATTATCGTGTCGCGCGACCCAGCAAAGATAGAGGTAATTTTTTATACCGATTTATCGCTGTTCTGCTGTGGAGATCGTATATAGCCCTTCGATCTGATTTCGTATCGCTGCACTCGAGAAACTTATCGGACATAATGTTACACATGTTTGCGCGAGTGAAAACGTCCGTTACGTAAAAAATGTTATCGCTGCAGATGCATTGACAATTGTTTTCTTTTGTCTCGGAGATATTTCAAAACAAAGTCGTGTGTCGAACAAGAGGAAACTCACGATGAATTTTTCTTAAACACCGTATGAACATGCTTATTTTGTGTGTTTACCGAATCGCGATTACGCAATGATTTCGTGACTATAAGAAAAAAACTTTTTTTTTTAACAATTCGAGGACGGAAAAAAAAACGTATTCTCGTACATCTACATGAAATACCGATCAAAAGAGCACATCGCTCGGAAGAGATATACCCCGTTTAGCATAACTTTCTTTTCCACTCGGGAGCCGAAGCTCCCTTCCTTCCGCGCTACTTGCACACCGGGGCTGAGCACGTCAGCCGTGACGTAAGCTCGGAAGCTCCAAAAAGTTGCCGACTTTGGGTTGACGCCACGCGCGGTTGTGACATTTAGGTGGGAACTTTGAAATGATGGATCGCGAAGCGGAAAAAAAAAAAAACGCAGGTCCGGCGATTGATCGGCCTCGAGGATCATGGGTGTATACACTTACAAAGTAGGCGGAAGGATCTTGACACGGTTGGTCTCGCGGCCTTCCGGTTTGATTTGTTAATTCAGCTGGAATGGAACGAGAAGGCAAAAAAAAGTAAATACAACAGAGGCACTTTTTTGCTCGTAAAAAAAAAAAAATTCACTTTATCTCAGGGATCATTGGTAAGATAAGAAAAGAAAAAAAAAAGGTTTGTGTATATCGTTATGGTGACGCAACGTTGTTTGAACGACATTTTCCGGGTAATATAAGTTTCGCGAATCGTGACGCGAATTTGAGAGAAGCAGCGGAAAAAAACGGCTTTATTCGATTGTTCGGCATAGTTTTTGCATCCGCGCATAAACGCGCAATTGTACTGCAATAGGGGAAAAGAAAAATTCCGCGAGGAGATATGGCTGTTTTAGTCTTCCAGAGTCGACGATTGCAAGGTCGGCTTCGCGCCAACTTTGTTTACAGGGGCGATAATTTTATTATTTTTACACCTGTATGTGCCTCGAAATCGTCGACATCACTGTTTTTTTGGTCATAAATCGTCGCCCGCACGTGCAACAAGACGTTTTCTTCTGTCACACGAGGCGTCGTATGTGGGGGGCCCAGCACGAGTCTGCCTCCAATTATCGAGGCCAGGGCATATACAAAAGTCTCCGATGCAACAATGGAACGAGTATAGGTAAGTACACCTGCAGCCTCTTTTTTGCGTATAGACGCGCACTCTTTGTTTTCCCTCCTTGTGATGTTTGCTCGAAAAGAGAAGAGTCGACCCAAGGGCGTTTCGGCATCTGTCGGATAACGATCGTCGCAATTGACAATTTCAAGGCGCCGCGTCATTAACAACTCCCTGCCTTACGTTTTTACAGTGTTGATGCACGCGTACGCGTTTCGTTGGATTTGTTTGCTCGGGGATAAAGGCTCGAGGATTTATTGCATAAATTATGTGCTAGCGAGCTCGTGCATGTACACGAATTTCGTTTTTTGCGGCAATGACATCACCCGGGAGGACAAAAAAATCAAATTTTTGATCTTTGAAATGGAAGAAGAAGCACACATTAAGTCATTGTATCGATTGTTCTTCGGCTCAATTGACGATTCTCTCGTTTGATTTTAAAAAAAGCCGTAAGGTTTATAAAAAAAAAAGTTGAAATTGTTAGGAATTACATTAATTGGCACGTATGAGTACTATAGACAAACGAATCGGTAATGTTTGTTTTCAGCGTTAATAGTTTTATTGACTTTTCCGAGTGTCATAATTGGACAGAAACATCGTTTTTCTATTTTTGTCACGGCATAACGTATGTTATTTTACCAACAACGACATATTGAACGATGTAGCTGTAAAATAAAAAAACCTCAAGGGCAATTCACTTAAACTTTTTTATCAATTGAAAAAAAAAGGTGAATTAATACACCTTTCCTTTAAATGAGTGTTTATCAACATAAAAAATTACACAGAATAAAAAAAGGAGTACTTGCGAATCCGCGTAATAAATCATTATCGCGTATCAAAAATTTAAAAAGCTCAGTCATTAAGTCTTAAATCTTGGGGAATCAAGAGTATTTATGAAACAAATCCAAAGTACGGCATAGGGATGAAGTAATTATTTTCTCTCGGTGATTGGCGCGAGCTACCGAACAAAAAAGAGCTTAGTACAATTTGGCCGTACTCTATTGAAAAACGTAAGGAACGTTGACATGTAATGTACGTATAAGGTACTGAAGCTTATTTTCCAGTGATGCGAAGGTCTACAATGGACGTTTGGATATTAAACCGAAAATCCCATATAGCTCACTCTCGGTAAATTGTAGTCTCGTGAGCTGCGAAAAAGAAGAACGTCTCTTTCACGCAAAGCTCGTCCATCACGGCTAAATACGTGACATCCGCACCAGACGGGTATAAGTACTCGCGTGCTTGAAAAAAAAGCCCAGTTTTTTCACAGAAAATATTCTCCCTCTCCCAGGATTGATGGCTCTGGGGTGAAGAAAAAAGAAAAGAAAAAACAAAAGTAAAGTGATGCGATGTGTGCGCATGGGGTGTCTCGAAGTTTACCCTCCCAGCAGCTGTCCTTATCGTCGGTTTTCGTAAAAAAAAAAGGGTTGTACTGTGCTTACGCGGCCGTCAATTTTGCTTGCCATACAGTTTTCCCGAAGAATTTTAACAGCGTTCGCGGACTCGTGGCGCCAATCGGGAGTTCGAAACGCGATAAGATACGACGGCGGACGAGCCTCCTCTCTGGGTTTTACCGATGGTTGAGTGCCACGTATATATAGTTCAAAGATAAATCGTGGAAAATTTCTACTGGCCGTATATCATGTTTCTTTACGAGAATGTACATCGTGTGTTTCACGTGAAAAACACCAAAAGTAACCAAAACATTTTTCAATTAAAATTCAATGCCACGGTTTTGGCTAAAAATTGCAATGTTAGTAATGGTCCTATAAACAATATATAGGTGCATCAACAAAATATCTCGAAGAGCTTCCCCATTCGGTATATAAATATAGGCAACGAGGATTTAACAGTGAATTTATCGCCAGACGATTTAAAGTTAATTAAATTATCGTCAAACGCAGATAATAAATGTATACAGTTGCTCAGTCGGACAATAGATTCTAATGTGAGCTGTGACAGTAACAGCGTTATCTATAGTAACCCCTGAAAAAACGTTTGCCTCGCACGGAGAGATGCGGCATTATCGTCGTGTGAGTATAAAAAAGAGGTTCGTAGCTGGAGGCACGAAAAAAAAGTGGCAAAATCAACAGGATCGAAAGGTTTAATCAAGATCGTCCCATGACGAATGAGATTTTTTTTTTTTTTTTCGAGGTCTGCGTACAGCCGTTGACAACTGCTCGTTACTTGTATGAAAAAAAAAACGAGAAAAAAAACAAAAAAAAACAAAAAAAAAAACAAAAGAAAGAAATCAAGTTCAGCCAGAGTTTATCAAGTACATTTCATCCGAGGCGGGGGGGGGGTATCCCTTCTGTTGTACAGTCAGCAGTATTCCATGTGTTCCATTGTTGGGCTATTGTGTTCTTCGAACACGCGACGACGATATTATTCCGCTTTTTTGTCTCGAAAAACTTTTCCCCGCCGCTCGAACGAAACGAAGCCCACGCGGTTTGATCTTCGTCCGGGCGCCAGTTCTCCTCCCCATGCAACATAACATCGACGATTTCACGAGGGCGGCTTTTTTCCCTCGACTTTTGAACTTGTAAATATTTCCCCATCCTCGCGGCTTCTTGGTGCTTCATCGCGCGTGTGTTTGCCCATGTACGATTGTTTTGCTAGATTATACATCACCAAGATAAGGCCAGTGCAGCGCGTGTACCCAGTAAATAGTCGGGAAGGAGCGAAGAGTCACGCGTGCGCTCGTACGATGCCGTCCCTTCTTTTTCCGCTTTTTCGGGGGGGAACGAGTAAACGAGAGAAACTATACTCTTCTTTCCATATATATGTAGGCCTGGGCACACAAACTAGTACCAGCTGCCTTGTTTTGTTACATTGTTTCTCTTAGTATATATATGGGTGTTGGTGGTGGGTTTCCGGGAAATTTCGGATCCACTTTTTCTTTGGGAAGCCGGTGAAATTGAAATTTCCCCCCAAGAGTGTCGAGCAAGACATAAAAATTCGAATTTTTGATACCTAGTACTTGCAGAAATCAATTTTTTTTTTTTTTATATCACTCCCACGTTTCTCCTTTCGATGGCTCAGCGGAGATGCTGTAAGTTGAGACGACAAAAGCAATTTTAGCGAGAATAGAGAAAAGAAAACCTATTCACGGTCACGTGTAATGGTGGTGATATTGTTGCGACCAGCTCGGCCGAGCCTAAATATGTATGACTTGAGTTTTGCGGAGTATGAACTAATGGTGTGTATATAAATATGTATTGTCCAAAAAATATAAATGTATATATGGGGCGACGCAGTGGCGGACGCACGCACGTGGCAAGTGCCTACGCACATACATACGTACATACATAATACGTTTTAGGGGAGAAACGACGGAGTTGCGCAAAAAGCCAATATAGGGGCCGAAGAGGGATGAGGAGCTCTAAGGCGTGTAGTGCGTGTATTCTCGAGGCGGAGGAATATTTAGCTATAAATGGATGGCTATAACTTTTATAAGTTGGAAATTGTACGAGGGTTCGGGAAACTTTTTTGAATATTTTGCGGGATCGGACAAAGTGTAACCATACGTGGGATGTTTGGGGACATACTTATACAAATATATCCAAGGTATGATTGTAGGATAAGTTCACGTAATTTTAATTAAGCTAACAAAGTCAAAAACAATGTGACCGATTGGTGTGAATTATACCACTACTACTGTCATGAAACAAAAGTAGAGTTTTAATTATCATCGATTATAATAATAATGAAAACTCGTTACGATAATTGAGAGAAAAAAAAAATTAAAAAATTAAATAAAACTTTCACAGCTAACGCGTCAATCCTGCATTGTTAACATCTCGTGATGTCGCTGAATTTATACCCATCAAATATTTATCAGCCCAACGATAAAAAAAAAAAAAAAAAAAAAAAAAAATATCGCGCAAAGATCATGCGTCCGTTGTTATCTGCGATGCATCAGACAAAACACCCGTTCACGTGCGTAACGATTTATTGATACCCTTGACATTTTTCATACGAAAACAAATGCTGATAAAAAAGAAAGAAAGAAAAACCATTTCCCACTAAAGTCAAGGTAAGACGCGTAAAAACTGCACATTGTGAGTCAAGTCTCGCTCTCGGAGCAAATGGAGCGTAACGTGCTTCCAGAACGCGTTAACTAGCGAAGAATAAATAAAACAAGGTGTTGGGGCGAGAGAAAGAAAACCAAACGATCGAATTATGATATTAGCGCCGAGTTAAGCCCCTCGAGGAGGTAAACTTACAGGAGGAGAACGAGTTTTCTTGGCAAACTTAGTAAACAAGAGAGAAGGAAGAAGAAAAGTGCTGACCATAGACACCCGTTGGATCATAGTATATACACGGGCACCAGCCGCGCCTTCTTTATGTTACTGAGTTGTAAAAAAAAAAAAAAAGTGGTCGTCTCGTGCTCTCCTTCCCCAAGGTTGTATATATTATACGAACGAGCGAGTGTCCCTCCCTTTCTCGATGCGGTAAGTGGAGAAAAATTATAATGAGGCGCAGAGGTGTAACACTACATTATAAAGTGTCACGGAAGCGCAAAGGTGCGGAGTTTTGTTTTTCACCTATTCCGTTACGCTCATTATAATATACTTTATATGCCAGTGTACACAATATATTGCGTGGTATTTTTACCTAAACGTCTGTTTTGAGTAAAGTGATTTTTTTTTTCCCGAGGCAAGGAGTGAAAGTGGACAAGGGTAATGTTATTACTTGGGGGACGATGACTTACGAAATTCCCAAGTGCATCCATCAGCTCGAATGTAAGGATCCTTTTTCGTTACCTCTCGCCGAGGGAAAGTCCGGGGGGAGAACAATGAGCACTGTTAAGCTTCCCTCTCTCTCTGGACTTATTGTTTGAAAACCAACGCAATTGGCATCGCGAAACAATAAACATTACCAAGCATACCTCGGATTCTCTCATTTTACGAAAGATGGAGGATATTTTTCCCTCGCGATGAAAAAACAAAAACACGTGTGCCAATATAAATGATAACAATGGCTTTCGATAGCTTTCGAAAGTTCGGTGTACTCGCGAGTAAACAAATGTAAGCGGCGCACCGCGAGAAAAATCCAAGAGGCGTCAATGATATTATGTACCGTTACAATTATATACATACATATATATACGTACATCGCACGCGTGACCCGATACCAACGCACGCACGAGTGTATCATATTTTTACATACAATTGATGAAAAAACTCGTCAAACGCTTACGGTGATGGGCATGAGCAGGTATATATTTAGCAGTGGGAAGAACCGGTTTACACCAGACAGGATCGCGAAAAAACCGCATTTGCATTTTCCTCTAAGTTTACACAAAGCACAACGTTACAGGATAGACTTAAATTTGCATCGGAGTTATTAGCCTCTCGAGTTATATATGTGTAAGCGACGAATGTTCTATTTCAGATGCTGCGCATGTATACGTATTGGTAAATTAAAAGCGACCTGTTGACGGAAACGATTGTAAAACCGTGCGTCTATGGATTAGCTATCTTTTGCTTATCTGACTGCGAGAGCTCTATTGTTTGAGTAACGGTGGGATGATAATGATCAGGGTCGCGATCGCGCTTGGATGTTATACTTACTTGATACGGATACTTCAGCGCTATCTCGATTTTATAGAGAAAATAAGCGCCATTTCGTAAAACCTATTTTTTTTTTTTTTTTCAACTCTACAGCGTTAACTTTGATCTTTGACTGTTTAGAAAGGAATAAAAACTTTTAAACACTTCCTTATGCGTTTTCCGTGTGTATTTTTAAAAAATTCATCTTACTCACGGTATAATAAATAGCTCCTTGATAACATTGTCAAGCACGAGCATGTTTTTTCGAGTAGAGGTTTTTTTTTTCAAAATAGCGGATAGTTTAAAAAGATCTTGTTAAACTTTGAAAAATAAAATTTTGTTCCATAATATTGTCTTACTCACAATTTTAGAGATAAGCTGTAGTTAGAATTTACAAGAGTGCAATAATACTACAGAGATACGCCAGAAAACAAACGAAAGCCAATATTTCGACAAAAGTATAGGTACATACCTCTCTATTAAGTAAATATTAATTGCTGAAATATCATCGGTGCTTTTTCTCCTGCGAAGAGCGCCAGTGCCCTGTTAGTTACAGGCTCTGTTATAAGCATGTGTACAATGGAAAAAAAAAATGAGTCACTTGTAATAAAAAACCATCCCACCGCTATTTAAATATCAGATTTGACGACGGACGCCAGTTCGGTACCTACATATAGACCTATATCTAATTTAGTTTTATCGCGCGTGCTAAAATTATATACGACTCGCAACCGCACCGCAAAATAGGCTACCCCCGGGAGGAGCAGCTATACAGACCGAGTGACACAGAATGCGACCAATTTCTCGGCACAAAGGATCAAATTTCATCGGTGCAACATATAAATATGTATACATCGTGGCATACCTATCCGACAGTTTGTACACTTATAAAAGTACGCGAAGTGAAGGCTGCAGTACTGCACGTATATATATGTAATAGTGCCACATACGAGCAGTGCAAGAGGAGACGCGTAGAGGTAAGGTACCCATCACACGCGAAAAGCAGTATAGCACGGCGGGAATCGATGACCCGCTGCGATGAGTATAGGCACCACGTAATATATTATGTACCAGAGCATAGGTTTAACCAAATAGGTTAGCAGACCCAGTTTCACTTAGCGCGCGTTTCCGACTTTCGATACATGACTCCAAACGTATATCCATATGTAACGTATTAACTCAACGTTACAGAACAGAGGAATGAATGATGATGATGATATTGGTGGTTTGCACCTTGTTCACTCTAATTCACGCGCACGCGGGGGGTGTAACACTTTGGGACGTGGATTATCTATATATGATTGTCGAGGGCGAGAGTAATTATTAACTCGGGCTTTTTTTTTTTTTTTTTTTAATTTTGGAATGCAAAGAGGTAACTTTTTTTTTCTCGCATCAAGATATGGCAATTTTTACCCGAAACGAGGTTTAAAAAAAAAAACGAGACTAGTTGATGCGCGCTCTATTCTTTTTATTGAGAAAGCGTTGCCTGGAACAAAGAAAAAAGAACAAGCGGGGAGGGGGAGGAAAAAGTTAATGAAACAAGTCCAAGTGCTCGCGTGTATGTATATATATATATACGTATTGGCAACGATGGGAATACGAAACGAGCTCGAGAGTCACGACACGGCTGATATGTATATACGTAGGGGCTGTATAGCTACCCCTCGCGAGTTTGTTATCTGTACGCGATTCCCGGAGCTTACCTTGGGCTCGTTTCGCGGTCGTAGCTCCCCAATTAAGCAGCGACGACGCTCGGACACGATTTCCCGCAAAAACAAATCAATATAGGGTAATACCTACATAGCCGAGAGCCCCCCCCCCCCTATCTCTTTTCAAAAGCTCGGCGTGCACGTAATTACCGCCACCTGTGGGATTCGGAATTGTGTCGTCGCGAGGATGTACTTACCGAAGTACATATATATATATACACGTATACGCGTTTAAAAGGCTACATACACGAGCGTCCGAGTTGCTTCCACAATCTGTCCCTTCGATCTCCGTCCCTCGACTTAATAATTGATGCAACGAACCCAGCGGCTTTCCATTTGCGGAAATGACAGTTTTATTTATTTATGTCCGTTTCGGGGTTCCCCACCCCCCTCATCAACTTTCAAATAATTGTCTATGCTCGTTTGTTTGTGTTTTTTTTTTTTTTTTTTTTTCGGCCTCATCGATTAATATTGTCGTTTCTTATCCCCATCGAGTGGTTCGAAGTATTTTTTTTAGTTTCATTGATATTGCACCTGTAAGTTGTTGTTCTTTTGCTTCAACTTCAACTTTGGTACATTCTTCGAGAAGCGCGTCTTTGATTAAAAAAAGGAAGAAAAAAAAAAATCTAGTTCGATGTTAATATCGAGCGACACGAGCACAAGCAGGCAGAAAGGGGCATCAGTGGTTTACTTGTCAAGTGACAGCTCCGGAGGGCAGCTGATGGTGTCGCCATCAGTGACAAACACGATCGCGTGATTCCGACTGTTGCCGGGGACAATGTAACGACACAGGTATACCGAGACGTAAGTATACATCAGGTGGTGTGTATATAGATACCACCATGTCGTGTGCATTATAAAATTATCGATGTACGCCGTGTGTGCATTTACGAGAAGATGGAGAGCCGCGATCCGAGTCCGCAAACGTGATGGTTATTTTACAGCGCGCACCTGGTGAAATCCAGTTCAACGGAGATAAGATGTACAGCCTATATTATTATATGGGTCGTTGGCTTGGCGTTGCAGGAAAATTAAAAAAAAAAAAACTTTTAAATTGTAACCCACAGTTTGGCCGTCATGTTGGTGTTTGATTTGAAAATTTGCCATTACAAAAATTGTCGAAAGATTTTCAATGCCTCGCTGTCAATCGACAATCTTTGTGTGCGACTATTTGCAAGAATTAGCACGTAATATATCATCACTCACTGGTACAGGTGTATGAAATATAATGTCTATTATTAGAAACTATAATACCATACCAATAGGTGATGTAGCAAATTTACGACTTTATAGCGTCGCATCGGTGAAATCGCCGGCTTTTGCACAGCGTAGCGCGGAAGCTCCGCTCCAGCTTACTAATTAGCGCGTGTATGTGTATACATACGATAGAGTCGCTAATGCGCTTTGACGTTTGCTCGCGCAGGAAATCCGTGGCAAGCCGATACATACCTAGTGCCTGTACGCGAACGAAACTTAAGCCAAACGACTTTCACGACGATAAGAAGTTTTATTTAGCGTCGGTTTTCCTTGTTTTGGAGGCTTTTCCGCAAGAGAAAAGAAACGGGGCTTGCGCGCTGATAAAAATGATTCGAGCTTACGTGCAGTTTGAGGTTTTTTTTCTTTTTTTGTAAATTCGCACAACTTTTCAACGTTAATGTTTTTTTTTTTTTTTTTTTTTTTTTTTTTTTTTTTTTTTCAGGAGGACAATTTATTACTTGTACTTTGGGACTGGAATGTAAATCAAATTAAACGTCTTTTGTTGGCACCTTAGCTGCAAAAATATTTAACGACAAAGTTTTGGCTTACGCTTGTATAGGTTTGATGACATTGTGAAATATTTTTTTTGCGCATAAAACGCGTTTTTTGCCCGTATCTGTACAATCACAATTTTAAATATCACAGAATGTTCTCTTAGCGGTAATCTTCATGTTTTTAAATATACATTTTTACAATGCGGTAAGGAAAGAAATAAATAAATTCAAACTTTGAAAACAATTGCGCAACTTGTACGACAAAAATCAATAGTCATGAAAAAAATGCCTTCATAGGTATGAATATGTAATAATGGAAACAAGTATCATCCGGCTAATGTTTGCGCTCGATTGTAATCGATCGCAGGATAAATTTTACTAACATGTTTTTTTTTTTTTTTTTTTTAAGCTCACGGGTTCGACCACCTCGTGTTCGGGCATTGTACTTACTATTATTATTATTTCCCGTACTGTTGGAAAAACAAGAATTTACCCGAATCATGGTGTTTTGCGTATACCGTTTCTTTTCGTATTGATATTTTAAAAAACAAGGGGCGATCCGAAAAAATTATTTTACGACCGGCGGAATATTTTTACTTCGTTGTGAGGCTTACTCATCCGTCAGAACCGCTCAAATAAAAGACCTTGGCACCGTTATGGGCTTACATTAATGCGCGCGCGAGTAAGTAACGATGGCGATTCAAATGAAAAAACAAAAAAAAAAAAAAAAAAAAAAAAAAAAAAAAAAAAAAAAAAAAAAAAGCAATGTCGCTGACCTGCAGTGATCTTTGTACATGTACACTGCTTCGAGAATAAACCGACTCTCGCGGCGTACTTACCGTCGCCAATAGCTGTGCACACATGTTCCAACGTCAAGCGAGCGTCGTAAATTTGCGCGAAAAATTTTTACAGCGAGGCGCTCTGACAGCTTGGTGCGCGTGATTGTAAACGTGAGTCGTGTGATCGAGAAGAAAGAGAGAAAAGATGCACCGAGGATGAGGAGACTCATGGAAGTAAATAGAGAGAGAGAACACGGTGAGCTGATGATGGTGTGTGCCACACATCTCTCGCTCGGCTCTGCATCGTCATGCCAAACGCGTGAAATATACACTGTATAGTCCAGTACACTTAGAATTTGTTCGAAATATTATTTAAGCGAAAAACAGTGTTGTCTGACAATATATATCTCATCCTTCTAAGAAAAAAAATTTAATGTATAAACGTGTCGTATAAAAATGTTTGGCTAACAGAAAGAGAAATGTTTGAGAGCCTCGTTCAGCTGTTACGAGTGTAATCATTTATTATTATTTAATACTCGATTTAATAAGTTATAATAACAGTCGTTAACTGATTAGCACGTGTAATACGTTCACACGTGACAACGACTTTATCTCTGGCCTCTGTGTCTTTACGTACACTACACAAGCACATAGTTGTGTCGAATCCTCAAAACTATAATATGATGTAAGTATTATTACTTATTATTACTTATTGTCAGTTGTTCAAACTCGATGAATTTTCAATTATTTCAAAAACAATTGCCGCATCCGTTACGATCGAACGAGCATTTATACTTATTTCTTGGCAACAATTGTTTTAACACGAAAATTAGTGTATCCGCAGTCTACTATCAATTGTATGATATGTTACGTTGACAAATGAGTTTTTTTTATCTTGTTAATCCATTAAAAATTCCACGTAAAAATGTCACTCGCAACAATCATCACTCGATTATAATGTATTTCGATCGGACTGCCCCCATAGTCAGAGAGGCCGTCGACATAGAAACGGGGACTCGAATAATAAAATATATATTTATACAGAAAGAAGGGGAATACGATAACAGCCTCGCATAATGTATATACAATATGTATCGGTATGGTAGCGATCGGTAACCTGTCATATATCTTATGTACACTTGATACGATAAATAACTTGGTATACCCATAACACCACTGACACTGTATTATATTATTTATTCCTAACAATGATGATAATGTTTGTCGTTTTAAGCACGTTACAAGAGTAGTTATAAAAATACCTTGACTGGAGTAGTCCCATTCCTTGAAGCCGGCCATCGCGGGGGCTAACGGAAATTGAGGTCCGCGAAGTTGAGATCCGAGTAAGGCTTGCTCCCGCTCGTCTTGGCTACTCTTTTATAAGCTTGATGGAAAGGCCACCAAACTTGCTCTAATCGTTATTTCTTTGACTCCCTCGATTCTCCTCCTGTATAAGTTCCAACTGAACTTGGCCCGCTACACTTTTTGTCACACGCACACTTTGAATGGCTCGGCGAACGAGGCGAAAATGAGGAGCCAAGTGAAAATTCAAGTAAATACCAAGAGCTCGGAGCACTATAATATAGTGATGTGGAATAAACAGAGAGAAGATACAAGTGCGGAGCGAACCGAATGTGTGTGGAGGTGCGATCTTTCGAAGACTCCGACGCGTTGTAAAACCGGCCGGTCGTTGCAGGCGTTTATACCCCCGCGTACTTACCGAGCCTTGGTCACGTGATCCACCGCCTCTGTCGCTGGAGTCAGTTTTGGAGTCGGCGAAGGAGGGGGGGGAGGAGCATTTGATAGAGAGCACTGAGCTGCCGCGCATGCGCGTGTAAATATTTATACATGTGCGCGCACTATTCGCACACACACCGTGTATAGCTGTCCTTTTCTGATGTGAACCGGAGACGCCAAGTCACCATGGCACTGCGAATTTTTATCCTACCACCCACACCATCTCCGGAGCCAAACAATAGCGAGACCTCATCCCTTTGTGATTTCCCTCTTTCTCTCCATCTGCGTCTCAATTTTGTATTAGGTACAAGCGTATACAGGCTTGCTGGAAAGTGAATGATTATCTCGTACCTATACGCGGAGAGATGCATGTGTGAGCTTATTACGCACAGCCGACAAGGATAATCCATGTGTATAAATTATATATTGTACACTTATTTATTTGGTTTTTAAGATCAACGCGCATATTACACTTGAGATTCCCGTTCGAGAACAGTTTTGAAATTGGAGCGGCCGGCTTTTTTCGGCCATTTCAATTATTTACCTCG
The DNA here is from genome assembly GCF_036245765.1 of Copidosoma floridanum. Taxonomy (NCBI): domain Eukaryota; kingdom Metazoa; phylum Arthropoda; class Insecta; order Hymenoptera; family Encyrtidae; genus Copidosoma; species Copidosoma floridanum. Next base: position 37,345,217 of record NW_028321890.1, read on the forward strand.
AGCGCGCTCGAAACGTTCGAATAAAATAGTCACCAGCGCCTAAAGTGTGTATTTTTTTTATTATCACGAGCCAAAAGTAATTGAGCGACCGGATCGTTTAACTTGTTCACGTGTTTTACTCACTTTAATCGATTAATTTTTTTTTTTTTTTTTCCCTTAAATTGATAGACGGATAGACGCCACAAGATAAAACCCTAGGCCAAAAATCTTCAGCTTTGACCAAAGATTAGCAAAGGTTGCGTAACGTATACAACATTTTGATCACCTTTTATAAATATTGATCTGGTGAAAGATGGAATTTATCATGATTCGACTGTGTACGAGATAACTTTTTTTTTTAAATCATCAATTATATTTCTTTGAAAGTTTTTTTTTCAAATTTAATTTAAAACTTTAATTTATCCAAATCAATTTTGGCAACGTGTTATTTTTCAGGTACATTTCTCTAGGTTTGGAATACTTACTATTTCTCTCCACACGCAAGCAGTGCAACAGAGTACACAACAGTATTGTTCGGTCAACTTTTGGCACTGCCTGTACATATATTGTACCATGACATCTTAACAGTATACAGATATATACCTGTTATGATCAAACGTCAACGAAATTAATGGCCCCGGGACTCACGGACCGGAAAGCAACGCAATTTACTTTCACACTTTTTATTACTTAATAACCATACCTTGATATACCTTTTACGGCTGAAGGATTCATGTGGTTTATCAAATATTATTGACCCCTGGCACTGGTATACTTGATTCGTCATAAATATAAAGGCGCTCGTGCCTCTTTTGTTGACTTTTTTTTTAAACTCAAGATATAAGTGTATAATATATACATATATAAAAATTCGTACAATTAAAAATCCTTTTTTTTATGATAAGTATCGCAATCAATTGATTATAGCCGATGCGCAGTATAGAAAAACTGTACATACGTATATTGGGACAAATGCTTATACGCATGACTCTCACGATTTCCTATATAGGAGAAGGAAAATGTGAAAGTGATAATTGAGAAATCGCGTGTTGATCGTGTAAATTTTTTCTCACCACAATTGATCCTTGCCGTGCACGGTGATTGAGTGTATGAAATCTTATTTTTCTTTATTACATTATTTTATGTTTTTGGTTTTTATAAATTGCAAATTCTCATCTTATTCAACGTATTTAGCTATACTATACTACACTATTTTGCTGCTACACTATTATACTGCACGAATGCTCTATTAGGCCTATTTTTCTGATGCATAGCAAATTAAAATTATTTCATTGTCCACGACGAAAGTTTCCTCGAAAGTAGAAACTTTCTATTTATTTAAAGTAGTATTTCTATACTATTTCACTTTTATACACATTGGAAACCCTATCGACAAAATTTCAAAATGACAAATGGATATCAATCATAGGGTAAGTAATTTACAAAAGGTCATTAACTCAAACAATTTGTCATCACGAAAGGTCAAAGCTCCGAAATGACAAATAGTGATAAATATATATCGATAACAGGGTAGGCATATCTTTAAGTTTTTCGAAAGAATGAACTTATGTAAATTATTCATTTATGACAAATCACCCTACAAAAATAATAATTTTGTTTTTATAAAGTCTTCAACGAAAGGTCTAAATTTTTAAAAAAGACACCCACCCGATCATTAATAAGCGTTCCTTGGATGCGATTACTTCGATACGTATCTAATCAAAGCACAACTAAAAAAATCATGCTATCCCTCTTATCCAAATATGAGAGAACGACGCTTGTTCAACCAGGGCGAGCATAACGGTAACATTTGCCGGGAGGTACGAAAATTACTATATGTATTTGAGTAATTCCACACATCCAATCAATGGTTTGCGAAAAAAATAAAACATTTAATTTTTTGTTTTTACGCATTTTTTGAACTGAAATTCACCCTGAAAGTTCGACGTGACAGCAATTTTTAATTTTACTTTTAAGCATACGGGATTTCTTTATATTTTTGTCAGGACAGTGTGTGCAACGTTTTTTGACAACTATTTTATGTTTTAAATTATTTGCAAAACTATAACATCAGTCGTTATAGTTTTGCACTGTTTTAAAATTTTGTCCGTAAATTTTTCACAAAAACTGAATTTTTTACGCTCTAATGGTTTCGTCCAGTAAATGTTAAAAACTAAAAACTCGAAAAATATAGTATTCGAACCAAACTCTGAAATGAACTTGCTTAAACTGAAACTGAACTATCATCGGGACATTATTTTTCCCTTTTATTTTCGTGCCCTTTTCATTTTTGTTTTCGTCTACATAAAAATCATATTTTGAAGAAAAAAAAAGGAAACTAGTTGGGAGCACGCACGAAAAACTGAATTTCAATTTATTTTTCAACCACAAGAAACCATTATTTGTGGAATCAATATGCATGTAAAGTGAATCACTCGAATTTAGTGGTATTTCAAAAAATAAGCAGATTTTTCGAACAGCACCACGAGGACCGTCGTGAAAAACCGGTTTTTGGGAAAATCATAAATTTCAGCTCGAAGAAACGCCTTTCTAATTACCTTTTTCCAACGGTGCAAGATGGACGACGAAAAATGCAGCTCAATTGTAGAGTGTTAATTATTCTTCCTCGTAGAGCTCGAAGAAGTCAACAAGTCTGTGAACAGTATCCGGCGCATGCATACACACACCCTCGCGCACAGGCAGTCCTCGGGTTATACCAACAGACCGGTTTTTCTTCTTTGGATTCTTAAAACTCTCTTTTACGCTCTTCTCGAATTGCATATGCCTATACAAGGAGCTTACTTCTTTTTTAAGACGCGTTTACCGCGGTCAGGTTTGCATTTTTTTTTTTTTTTTTTTTTTTTCGGCGTTGATGTAAAATTAATGCATTAGAAGCATGTACTTGCTTAACTGTGTACGTGCTTATTTTCATTTTACAAATTTTTTCAAACTATTTAATGAATAGAGTAATATCTAAGATTAAATTATTTAATGTAACGTAAATAATACATACATTTTTGTACAATATACATCAAAACAATTAGTAAAAATTAATATTTTTCAAGATAATGTACATAAGTATATATTTATTATCTCGACTTAGTAGGCTTTCGTTCGTACCTTTTGTTAATAAAAAAATTATTTGCATATGCACGATAATAATAATATTAATAAATTTATAAACAGCCATATATGTATCAGACGACATTAGTAAGCTGCAGATTTTATTTGCGTATATTTGGAGAAAAAAAAAAAAGAGTATACGTATAGTTACAAAACCAAAGCTCTGCATCTCTTTTTTCTGGCGTACAAGTGACAATGAACAGAGTCTCGTATTCTTAAATGACTTTTTATTCACATCTCATTTATATATGTATAATGCTTGTCAGACCTTACATTTGTTTACACATATGTATATTCAATTTGTTCATTTTCACACTTCTATATTTGCTCTATGCCTCACACGCACACACACTCATGCACATTTTCTATCTTTCTCTCTTTGTTAATTGATATGGAACCGCAAGAATTTATAAGCAAGTCCCTGACGGTTTTGGCCAATCAGCACATCTTGAACATCTCAAGTTTAAATGATAAATCTATACAATTACGTAAATAATTAGATGTAATCGGTGCACAAATAAAAATCAGATGCAACAATGACAACGAAGCCACACGGGTATTCTGTATTGCGCTAAAATTTAGTAGGTAATAGGATACCATCGAAATAACGTAACAAAAAATCATTAACGCAGGTGTTTCCAGTTTGCCATACTACATTTTTTAATGACTCGTAAAACTCTTTTGAAGTTCCGTCAAAAAATGTGTCAATCAGCCCCGTCAGTGTAGACTCTCCGAGGAGATAAGAGTTTTGTATAAATATTTATAGTATGTCAAGTACCTTTGGTGGTACCAATGTCAGTGTAGTGTGTGAGAGTGTGTATTAGTCTGCATATATAAGTATACGCCCATTTTTTATAGTCATATAACATTAGCGAAGCATTACAGTTTTTACATGTTTTTCAACAGGTAAAAATAATTTCGAACTTTTAAATCATCCATTGCGCCCTTTGCCCCTATTATCTCTTTTTAGGCATTACATCGGAACATGAAAATTTTTGAAAGTCCTTATAGCAACGGTCGATTGAACGTAAGTTTTTTTATTTTTTGTATGAAAGTAAAAACAGCATGGAAGATCGGTTTAATTAAATATGCTGTCATGTTTAAGAGATGTTTAAACTAAATGATTTAATAAAAAATTGTACCCCTTTTTTCCGACATCTACTGTTAATCCAATGGTTGATCACTCATCTGTATCTACTTCGGTCCCTTACATAAAATGTACAGAAACATCATTAACGTTTTAATCGTTGATCGACTCCAATACTATTCTTCAATTCTACATACCGCACAAATATAATACAAGATTTTCTTTTATGTTTTTATTTATTTATTATTTTTTTTTATATATATAACTGGCAGCTTCTGACGGATACGCGTTGAGCAACGATATGATATAAGCGTGATATGAGAGAATTGATGTTAAGTGTACAATTAGCTTAGTTTTGTTATTACTATAAATCGCAAAAACGCTTGTTTTTGGGCTTGAAAATTTTAATCTTACGTCTAGCTCATTCTTTGATGACTAATCATTAGATTGCAATTTCATGAAGAAACAAATCAGAAAGCAAAATTCATCATTATATATGTATAATTTTAGTAAAACTTCGGTATAAAAATGTTACCAACAAATGGTTTAATTTGTTACATCAACATTGCATTCATTTAAAATTTCGCAGAAAATCAGTATTCAAATAAAAGTCAACAACAAGAAACTCTCTATTACTTGAGGTTTTTCTTTTTTTTTTTTTTTTAATCATCATTGTCGTGACAGAAGATTGACCTTTTCAGCTCTTGCAACTGATGGTAGGCTTAATTTCTACAAATAACGCAACAACGCGATTTTAACATATGATAGCATTGCCATTACACTTTAAAAACTAGATTATTTCATTCTCCAGGGGTGGTATTCAGTAACTTTTTACCGTGTGTTCCTATGCATAGGCTGATGTACAGCAAAGTAGTTACAGAATACCACTCCAGTACTGGCATATCAAACACTCGTTTTTACTTATTATTTTATTTTAACCCTCTATTTATTAGTATACATTCACAAAACAATTAAAAATTGCCTTCATTCAGACGCATCCACGTATATAATTATTATCTTTTCTCCCTTTCGTTTCTTTTATTTCTCTAAAAAAATTTCGAATCATATAATTGTTTGAAACATCGAGCATACATACAACATAAGTGCAAAGTAAAACAAATAGTGTTGCTCCTATATGTGGCCTTCATTTGTCTAAAATTATGAGAGTAAAAAGTTGCTTTGAAATTCCGTTTGGGCGATGCGTATTGATTAAAATTCTTTTTTTTTGTACCTCTTTCTTGCTGTAACTTTTATTCTATTTAGTCAAGTTTTGGCTTGGTAACTAAACATGTAATTTCTAAAATTAAATGTTTTTGCCGTAAAAAATGCGCGTTAGTTTAAATAGTGTATACATATTGCTAGTTAAGCTCTCGATGCTAAAGTGCGCTTGATAATATTTGTGTGTTGTTTACATTCGGCGGTTATTACTATCTTTTTCCTAAACGCAAGTGAACTTGAAAGATAAAGTTGATAAAGAAGGCCTTAACACAAAGACATAAATATTAATTTTTTTTTCTCAAAAAACTAATTTGATCAGGCAGTACGTTCCAAACTATCAAAAATACAACGAGATACACAAACGTCAAATGATAAATTCATGACATTTTCTGGATATGTACTGTTTATATGCATGATACAAGGCTATGCAGATGGATGTTTCTACGTTTTTTTATGCTTTAATCTTTTTATTCTTGGTATATATTGTACCAATGGAAGCATTAATTCAATAAGATCAAGAAAGCACAAAACACAGTGTACAATGAAATTCAGTGTACAATGTTGGAAAATTTTTGTGACAGATGCAAAAGTTGATGGAACATTTGAACGAAGAATTTATTCCTTCATCCTGGCAGTGTTTGTGAATTTTGTTCTTTTATTATTATTTTTTTTTTTTTCTTTTTTCATTGTAAATTACATAAAACAGTCTACATTTATTATGGTCAATAAAACGTATTGTTCAGTAAGTTAATTTAAAGAACTTTGTATAAAAAACCCATGTAAAAAAATTTTTTATTCACAATTAGGCGAGCTTATTGCTTAATAAAATGGCACTAATTACTGTCAAATATACTTCTACTCCGTTTAGAGAATCCTTAAACTGGTTAAAAAAGTGTTTTCCCTGTTCTTGTCCCCTTGTTTTTGCACTTGCTCCATGGACTTTTCTAAAGTTTTCAATAAGCGAGTCTCGATCTGAGAGTCATGGGTTTCGTATTTTTTCTATGCTATAAACGCGAAGATCGTTACAAAAGGCAACGCGTGATCGATAAGTTTTAGCAATTTTTTTTTTCTTGTCTTACTTTATTTACGAGTGTGCGTATCTCAAAGTCAAAAAGTTACTGATGTCTAAACGATAAATTAATTTAAAACTAATTTTAAGTTTCCCATAAACTCTCGTATCATTAAGTCTGTAGGCTCTCATGCAATGTAAAAATTCATCTTTCCATAAGTCTAAGGAAAAAAAGTCACCTATCGAGTCAATATTCCGAAAATCGTAGACAGACGTAGTCGTACATATACTTGTGAAAATACGTATGCTAGCCCATCAGAGATAAAAAAAAAAAAAAAAAAAAAAAAACAATTCATCAAAGTAAGTAGAATCGCGCATTTTTTTACAAGAAAGGGAGTCGCGCGAGAGCCCAAGTATTATGGAAGAAGTTTGATCGAAATTCACGTCCGGATTGTTCGAGCACAATTATAAATACACGCTGCTTGCGCGGAACTCGAGCGTGAACTTCAGCCTCCTGTCCCTCGTATTAAGTAATCTCGCTCAAGGAAGGACTTATTACCCCTCGAGAAAAAAAAAAAAAAAAAAAAAAAAAAAAAAAAAAATGATAAAAACGTTTGCCAGTTGGCGGGTGTACGAGAGCGAATCACCTTATTTGTCAGAGTGTCTTTTCATCCCCCAAAATCGCGAGGAGCGCTCATACCTATCAATAAGAGAGTCTATCGGATAAGCCGCGGCTCGTGAAAGCCGTTGCCGATGAGCGATCCCCCGTTATATCGCGCCGGCACAATGGCCTGGTGTTGGACGTGGGTAGGCGAGTCGTCGCCTAGCATCGCCAGCATGTACTTGCGAGTGGGCGAGTGCACCGTCGTGTTGTTGTTGGCGGCTACGGCGGCTGCGACGGCTCTGCTACTGTTGTGGCCGCTTTGTTAGGGCGGCACGTATGGCGGTGGCTTTCTGTACGTTGGTTTTGGTCGACTTTGCCGGTTGTTGTCACGATTCGTCGCGAAGGGTGGCGGTGGCTGATACGGTTCTTCCGAGTTCTCTTTGGGCAACATCGGAATGTCAGCTCCGTCCTCCGCTCGCTGGTACTCGGGCGGTGGTAGAGGTGGCTTCTCTTCTTTCAAGATAATCGGAGATTTGTTACCTGCAAATGATTTTGATTGTTAGTCGTATTCCACCCAATATTTTGCCCTGACGGGCAACCAAACGCAATTGTCACCTGGATCCGGTTTTTCTTCGAGCTCGTCTTGGAAGATTACAGGTATTCCCTTGCTTCGGAAGCTCTGCCTCTCTTCGTCCTTTTCGCTGACGCTCATCTTTCCGCTTCGCCTCCTCTTGTACAAAATACAAGCGATTAGGCCCGCCAGGATCAACATTGTGGCTATAATGACCGCCGGCAGCACAAACGTAAATAGATAGTCGTCGTGGCTCTTTCCGACGAAAGTCGAGTCATCGATGGGTGGCATGTCTGGTCTGTCAACGTCTTGACAGGCGCCCATTTGCGATACCGTTATCTGAATGACGGCAAATTCGGGCTGTTGGCTGTTGCTGTTGAATTCACGGTTTAGCTCCTCCGTGAAACTCTTATTGTCGTTCACCAGAACACGACGTAGTCGTGTGATTTCATCGTGCGGACACTCGTACGTGGGTAGAGTGAGATTGCGCCAAGTAACAATGGTCGAGTCGCGATTGCCTGTAATGGACAAGATGGATATGGCGTTTGTGCTCTTATCACCGTAGAGCTTCTGTAGCTTTTGGATAAACTCGCGCTTCTTCTGGGCCGAATGGGCGAATGCTTCGACGGGCATATTCAGCGTTATTGAGATCTGAACAACGTGGCGAACGACTGGAGCTGGATGGACCTCGGCGACTAGGCTGTCAGTTGCCTCCAGATCTGGAAAAAAAAAATTTAATGTTTTGGAAGAACGTTTCAAAGACTATAATTTTAAAGAAAACTTGTACACACTTTCTTTATCCCTAACAACTAATTGATACGTCTTTCGTCCAATGTCTTCTTTCAAAGGTACCCCAAAGAATTCTTGATTGCTGCTGTCAAATTGTAACCAGTCTCGCGACGGTATTTCACTTCTGTTTGCCGTCAAAAGTGATGCTTTCATACTTCTAGTGTCACCATCCTCTTCATCAAAGAAGGTATCCTAAAAAAAATTAAATCAAAGAAAACAATTCTATTAGTCCTGGAAAACTCGGAAATAGAATCATTGCACAAATTAAATAAAATAGAATTGAATTCACCTTGGGAATTCGGTAGACGAACAATTGGCCTACTGTTGCGTTCAGCTGATCTATCTGGTTTCTCGGCATAGGGTACTTATTAACTTGTGTTTCCTTCGATTGTTGGCACTGCTCCAAGCCTTGATATACAACTCGCTTGGGTCTTATTTCAGGACCCAGTACGCGCGTTAAACGCTCACTTGGCTCCTCGCTCTTTTCATCGGCAACTAGAACCTATTAGAAATAAAATGTTAAATTTCATTGCCCCTTGTAAGACAAAATGTGACACAAAAAAAATGTGTTTTTAAGAGTAGTAAAAAAAACAACTCACTTTGTATAACCTCTTGATTTCTTCGTGAGGACAAGAATCAGATCTCACTAAACTATCATTCGTCCACGAGTAAATTGCTTGGTCGTGATCGATATCGATGGACCTTACAGTAATGTAACTCAAATCACTGTCACCATATAATTCAGCCAAGCTACGCATTACCTGAAATTAGATGAATTTTTTTTAAATCGACGTTTCACATACAAAATGGGTTACCAAAAATTTTGAAACAAGAAATTTCGGTTGGTAAAAATTTAGTCAGTCACATAAAATAATTACTATATTTACATGAGCCAATGACTGATTTGAAAATTGTTACAAACCTTGAGCTCCCAATCAACGTTCGTTGGGAATTCACTTCTCTTTTCGATTTTCAAGTACACGTGGAATTCATGATTGACGGCACGAATTTGCTTGTGCTGCTGCACAGAAATATCAAGTCTGTCGCTCGTCTTCAATCCCTCCCTATCCATGGCTATCACTTCAAATGGATATGTACCGTACTGCTCTTCAAGAGGCCTGAAATAAAAATATAACAGTTATTTTTTCTCTACAATTTATAAAAAATGAACAATACTTGTAAAAGTGGACTTACAATCCGTAAACCTCTTGCGTTTCTTCATTGAATTGTAACCAGTAAGTAGGCTTTATTGGTGCTCCCTTTTCATAAATCTTCAGTCTTAGGTTCCTTGTATTGCCATCCTCAACGTCACTGAATGTATCCTCGGGAATCGTGTAGCTAAGTAGCTTACCCTGCGTTATCGGGATCTTCTTCAGTCTCTTTTCAACCTTTGGTGGGAAGTTAAGCCCGCCAAAGTCAATCCTTTCAGTGGTGCTTGTTGTCAATGGAGTTGTCGTCATAGTAGGAGTCGTCGTCGTTGTTGTTGTCGTGGGTTCTGGAGTCGTAGTTGTTGTGGTTGAAGAGATAGTTGTTGAAGGACTAGTTGGTATCTCCGTAGTTGTAGACGTAGTGCTTGGAGTCAACAGCGGTGTTGTACTTGTTGTCGAGGTTGATGTGCTACGGATAATTTATGTCAAACCAGATGAAAAGGCGTTTTAAAAAAAAATTATCCAAATTCAAAAATACCTCGAGGAGCTGGAAGTCGAATCGTACCCTGGTACGTTTACGTTATCGTAAGGATCAAAGGATTTGCCACCTTCGTTCTCAGTTGTGTTACTACTCCAAGTTGGTGATGGCGATGCAGTTGAGGCTGGTGCAGATGACTCTGGGTTCTGATAAAATAATACATTAGACTTGAATACATTTTTTTTTTTTTATATTTTTTTTTTAATGACTTCTAAACAATTTTTATACAACGTAAATAGTATCTTGGGTACAAGAAAATAACAAGTAAAACACAGAAAGTTGAGGTAACAAAAGATTAAACCTGTAGAAACATAAAAAACATTTTGAAACATAAAAAACTGTACAATAGAAAACATAGGTTTGTGCGTGCACTTTTGGTGTGAAATAAAAAAAAAAAAAAAAAAAACAAACAAACAAACAATGAGCGGAGCGTGAGGTGGATCGTTTGCGCTTGGGTATAAATAAGCAAAATAATTTTATGGATGTCGTACTGTCAGAGCTCGGACGTAAAATTACATTAAAAAAAAAAAAAAAAACATAATACATGTATGAATTTGTTGTCTCTTTCAAATAGAAAATCCAAAATTTTGTATTCTCTACTCATGAAAATCAAAAATGATTAGAGCTGACGGTACGACGCGCGCAATGGACGTGCATGAGGAATTGAGAATCCCGCTGGATTGGAGTAACAGAAAGTGAAAAAGCTCGCTGAAAATAAAAGCCGGTCGCACTGTACAAATCATAGAGATGGAAAATAAAATAAGGCCAACTAGCCGGCGGGCGAGAAGCGAGCGAGCAATAGCGCGCGATGAAAGCTGCTGAGCTCGCGAATAAGCATTACCTCGTCTGCAGTGGCATTTACAGTGTAAACCGCGGTAACGTTGGGCTCCGCACTTGTGGGCATCGCCTCGGCGACGGAACCACTTGCAGCCGAGGGCGCTCCACCAGTACTACTCGACGTAGCCGGTGACTCCGGTGTGCTAGACATCGCCGATATCGTGGTCAGTTCGACGTTTGTCTCGTTGTCGAGGTAGCGAGTGGTCGGCTGGCTCTCGTCGAGTGCCTTCGAGACCTCATCCCCGTCTCCCGTTAACGAGTCCGTCGACACGTTAGTGCTCGGAGCTTGTGTCTCCGAGTTTGTAACAACTTGCGTCAAGTTTGTGTACGTCGGCGTCGAAGTTTCGGTCTCGGTCGCGAAAGTCTCGACACTTGCAGTAGACGTCACTTGTTGCGACACCGTCGTGTTATCCGCAGGTGTCGGGCTTGACTCTGGTTCCGTTGGGCTCGAGGTAACGGAGGCCATCGTTGATTCGGTTGTCGACGAAAATATTGGTGTAGTTGGAGGTTCGATTGTTGTCGTCGTTGTACTACTTGTCGTTGGTGGTGTTGTTGTTGTGGTGGTGGTGGTGGTGGTGGAGATGGTGGTTGTTGTACTTGCAGTTGTTGACGACGATAATGCTATTGTCTGCGAAATTGTTAGTAGATGCGGTGTGTGGCAGAAATTATTGTTAGTTACAATTTCTAGAGGCCTTCTTTCTATAATACTATTCTGCTTCTGCAAAGGAATCTCTACACCTTTTTGGAGATAAGATTGTGGTGCATGGGTACTTTTTTACATATTTACAGGAATGGGTTAAAGTTTTTTTTTTTTTTTTTTTCGACAAAGACACTAGGAATTTGAAAAAACGCACATAGTGTAGGTAGAAAATGAAAGAAAAATATGTACAATGAACTTTAACAAGAATTCAAGCAATTTTTAAAAACGAATTGTACACGTGAACTTTGAACATGAGTACCATAAGGTAAATACATTTCACAAAAAAAAAAAAAAAAAAAAAAAAAAGATCAGACAAGGCACTGGACGGTGACAGTTGCACAAAAGGGTGTTTGAATGAGAAGCACTTATACTATTGTTCAAAAGCACTTGAGGGAGGCTTCATGGCTGGCTATGCTGTGGTGATGTATTACATACAAAGGTGGGTGCTCGCTGCTCGTGAAAACTAATTAACAAAGCAACGAGCACCAAAAGCTTCTAAGGAGTTGGACTATCAAACAGCCACAAAAATTGTGTGCAATGTGCAAAACTTACGGAATCCGAAGTGATTGGTGAATCGCTGGTTGGCGTTGCGTTGTTGACAACAATAGCGTTGTTGACCTCCGCGTTATCCCAAATCGACGGATCTCCTTCGTTCTGAAATCACATTTAAAAATAAATAAATAAACGCATAAAGAAAATCCACTGATAATAAAACAAGGGGGTGAGATGGCCACTGACGTTAATGTTGGCACCGATGCCGGCTACGTTGTCCTCGCCGTGGTGGTGTCGATGCGGGTGCTCTTCGGCAAAAGTACTGCCCGAGTGAACGACCGGCTTGTGCTTGGGCTCCTGAGGCGACGCGTCGGTGATACCCTCACCGTCACCGTTGTCGTAATTCTCGTCGTAGTCATCCTCGTCGTACTCCTCGTCGTCCTCGTCGTCATCCGGCAAAAGACCATCGCCCGAGCCAGCGCGAGCGTCACGGCGGTTGCGAGCGAACGAGGGCGGCTCGGTGCGCAAACTCCACATGTAAATCGGCAGTTGGGCCACCTCCGTCAGCGTCCCGTCTCGCGCTTGGTTCGGAATTTCGCTCGTCGTGTTGATTATGTTCAGCCATATTTTGCCGTCGCAGCCGACCTGTGAATTTAAAAAAAAAATTTTTTTTTCATTTACTCCCAGTTGACGAAACGATTGTGAATGCATTTATTTGGGAAGAAAAATTATGCGTTTTAGATCAGATGGCTCAGGTAGCTCGAAGCTTTTTTCCTCGACTGCTACGCAAGCCCGAATTCGTATCCACTACCATTTTTTTTTCTAGCAGTGCCCGTCATCGCGCTCAAATTACTCGTGTTCAGCTGATTTTTCACTTTTTCGACGCGATAGTTTGTCGCGAAATCCCTTCGAAAATTCCGCTATTCGAAAAATGAAACTAAAAAATTCCGGCAGTCGAATCTGCAGGCACAGCCAGAAGAAAAAAAAAAAAAAAAAAAAAAAGGCAAATCGAAGCTTTGCGTCTGTCGCCGGCAGAAGCGCCGAATCAGCACATCCATTGCTTGGCTCGCAGATATTGTATTAACGAGGGACCCTCTCTCCCTTTCGCGCCGTCAATTTTATGTACACTGCAGCTGGCGTGGTTGAACTTTTTTTTTTTTTTTTTTTTTTTTTTTTTTTTTTTTTTTTTTTTTTTTTTTACTCACCTGCCACTGAATTTTCGTCGGGAATTTGATGTCCTTGGAGTACTTGCGGACCAGTCGCCGGGCTCCAGAGCTGCTCGAATCCTTGTTCTCGAACGGTTGGATGGTTATCCAGCTCTGCGACGTAACAGTTTGTAATTATAATCATGTGCATCGAAATTTCGGTACGAAGTAGTTACATATAATAATGGTTTGTTCAATGAGTCTTTGCACACGCGAATAATAAAGGATGATGTTCTCGAGCTTCGCGGCAAAAGGATACGGCCTACTGATCGTAAGTATTGCGCGTGTGACCGTCCTGAGCAGAGAAACAGTGAAAACACTGATGAGACATTGACGAGCGCGTGCTCCGATTTCTCCGTGGGGCTCTTGTGTTTTTTTGCCGATTCTCACTTTGTATACGTGTACAAAGTACAACGAACGAGGAAACAGGAAGTGGGCAGAAGAGAATAATGATGTGAAACTCGATGCACGTACCTATATGGATGAGAGCTAAAAACGCGTAATTGGGGCATTTCTCAGGGTGGCCAGACCCGCGTCTAGACCAATAAATCTCTGCGATATGAAAGCGCGTCTTTTTCTCCCGGTGGGATCTAATGTCGCGCCTGTTGTATGAGCAATAAAAAAATAGACCCGGATGATTTCTCTATTTACACCTATACTCTGCTTTTGAGGCTTTGATAAAGTTGTAAGTACTTTCCAGTGGTGCACACGGTTTGTTTTTCATGTTGTTCTTTTTGTCGCCCACTTATATATGTATACCTACACCAAATGAAATCGCGCTCCAATTATTAAACTCCAACTCGAGCCTCGAGGGAGATAGCCCGAGCGTTTCGAGAGAAAACATTCATCATAGCGACAATTAAAGCCATCACGAAGAAGTATAGAGAAGACGGACTCCTGATGCGTGTCAATGCATCAGGGCTTCCTCGAATTTCTCGAAACTCGCTTCAATGGACTCGTCAAGTGGAGCGCAGAGAGAACTGTGGCGCGTTAAACGCAGTCAACTCTCAATTGAGCACAAAAAAAGTGGAAGAAAGGGAGCCCCACATGCAGGACAGATGAAAGACACAGCGTGTACATACATGTACACCTAATTCAGCAAATCATCAGCCATAATACGCATATATACGTACCGTGTTGAGGCCGAAGAAGCCAGCTAGGTTTTCGATCGCGTGGACCTTGTCGGTGGCAGTGAGCTTCCCAAATTCAGCGTCCGCGAGCAGCGTCAGCATCGTAGGGCCCTGGTCGTCCGGGCAGCTTTCCTGCAACGTGATGGCACATTTCATACACTTTGCAACGTAATTTATGACCAATGGACGAGCTGGCTTCGCGGGTATAAAAATTGCACGCGAGACGTCAATCGAGGACAGTATAACGGACACTTGGCCAATACATTTCTCCGGGGGATTTAAAAGCAATTTTCTTCCTTGCGCGTCGACGTCAATATTCACTCTTGGAGTGCAACGTTTCTTTCTTTTTTTTTTTTTTTTTTTTTTTTTTTTCATCTCCGGGGCTCGTTCGGATAAAACTTTACTCGCCGTTTTCATGCGTGAGTTATTATTTTTTTTAGCCTCGCGTGAATCAATCCTCTCGAGATAGCTCACCCGAGTATAAAAATAAAGTTCAGAGGGGCGAAGCAAGCTTTTTTCCCTTCGAAAAAGAAAAAATGTACAAACCCTCAATTCGACGTCGTATTCGTTGCACCTCGGGACTTGGATGTAAAACGAGTCCTCGGCAAAGTCGTCGCGCTTCCCGTAGGCCTTCACTCGGATCTTGTGCTTCCCCGCGTCCTTGCACGAAGGCACGCCGGACAGCACCGCCGCGGGCTCGTCCCAGTTCAGCCAGTGCGGCAACGCCTTGCTCACGCTGCCCTTTACCTGCAATCATTTTTTTTTTTTTTTTTTACCTCATCAACCCGCTCGATTGTCGTTGTTTTTATTGACGGCCCCGAAACCCCGAAATCTGCTGTGTTTGGCCCGGCATAATCTGCACGGCTGTAGTTAGTTATGTTTACGTTACAAGTGCGAAATAAAAGATTTCCCGCACGAGTTACGTACAACATTTTTCGTAATATGTGTGAGGAAAATTGATATAAATAGTAAAATATAGTAGTTTTCCTACGAGTTTGAAAAGTCTCTGTTTGCGAACCGAGAGGTTCGTATAACGAGGTTCGTAAAGGAGACTTTTCGAACGGGTATCGGAAAACTGCTTTTTTGCCCGAGGAAGTACCAGCCTCCCAAAACCACCCGAGGGCGGAAAAAACTATTTCATCATCAAGCTCCGAGTTCCAAAAATAAGCTCTCAGCCGGTGCATTACTTCGCGAAAACTGCTGTAGACGACCGGAGCTGACATCGTATAAGTTTTTAGAATCACCCGTTTCAGGATGTACGCTCGATGCGACATTGCACGAGTGCCACTGCCGATTCACAACCCTTGCGCGACAAAGCTCATTAATAAAATTAAAAGGTGTAACAACACATGTGGGTACACGAGGGACACTATAAAAGAAAAAAAAAAAAAAAAAGAAAAAAAAAAAAGAAAACTCACCTCGTAGTAGTCGACGCTGCCGGAGAAAGCTTGCTTGGGTACGCCGAGCTTGAAGAGGTGTCCCGCCGGGGCGACGGCGTCGGTCATGCCCAGGAGGCTCTTGACGGGCCGCCACTTTTTACCAGGACGGGGCTTGGGCTCCTTCACGTGCTGCTGGGGCTGCTGGTCGGGCGCCTCGTCCTCGAAGACGAGATCATCCTCGGGTAGGCTCAGCGCCTGGGAGCACCAGCCGAGGACCGATAACAGCAACAGCAGCAACCCAATACGCGTGGCTCGCTTCATGTTTCTCTATACGAGCGCCACCACCTCCGCCACCTCGACTCTGCACCTGTCGGTCGCGACGACGTCGTTGTAACTGTCGTACTCTCGCGCACTTTTATGTATATATCTATATCTACTGGATGCACGGTCCTGGACTATACTTGTAGCATTTACACACACGATTGTGGATTATCATGCCATGCTTCTTCTTAGCTCTTGTATACCTGCAACAACCACAAAGTTTCTTTATTTATTTGTTTTTTTTTTTTTACATCAAAAAAATTCGAGGAATATAAACCGAGATAACAGGGCAAATTCCGGCCTGTACCATATATTATGCGCGTGGAAGGAAGACAAAGTGAAAAGTGCCGATAATATCCCGCGTGTAGCAGCTGCCTCTCAAATAATACAGGTAATTGTAATCCCGAGTGCCTGTACACCCAAGTATATAATATACGCTTGTAGAGGGGTAGGAGTAACTATACTATCGGTATAAAAGGTGCAAATCCGATTCACGCGTAAGTACTGTAAGTCCACGTATGCGGGCGATGCGGAGACTCCGATACCTACATACATAGTGTACAGGTGATGTATAAATATATAACAGCTACGTGGCTGCAGCTTTGCCAGACTTTGTGTATAGCTTCCCGGGGATGGCTATAAGTATATATCACTGCAATCTCGAAATTAGCTCGTTTCCAAGTCTCGTACGGCAAGCCATGTATATACATGTAGCAATGGCGAGTGTAGAACCAAGTGGACTCGCGTGAGCGAGGAAAAGAGGAAAAAGAGCGCCCGGCACCTAATCGAAGGATAATTGCTTCCCTCGGCTAACGAACGGCATTAATCTCCTGGGCGGGTGCGCGGACTCTGAATGTATGTATATATACATACCTACTGTGCACACGTACAGTTGTGTACATACCACCGCGTACGTGTTGGTCTGACGTTTAATTTTTGTTACCGCATAACGAGTAGAATTAAGAATTAACTATTGTATGTATAGGTTCGATTCGTGTCCGAGGTAACGGGCATCTCGAATTTTTTTTTTTTTTTTTCATCAAAGCCGTGACGTTGAAAGGGCTTTACATAGAGACATTGTATATTATAATTGGTAGGGAAAAATAAAGGGACCCGGGCAATGAATTAAACGAAAAATCATCACCAGACCGCATTTAAATTGAAGACGCTCACTATATACATATATATTATTATGTGTACATACCCTTTGTCAAAAACCCCCTATATGTATCCACTTCAAAAGGGTATAGGGTACCTATATTAACCACGCGGCAAAGAGCATCGGAAGCCAAGGGAGACGGTGGCATCGTTCAATAATCATAATACAAAGTGCGCGGTGGCGGACGTACTATATAATATACAGTATCGACGCCCATGGAGGGTAGCAAAGCGAGGGAAGATCGACGCACGGACGGCCCATACCGTCCATGAGCTGGTGTATACATATAAATATGTATAAGGTATTATGTCTAAGGTATTGTGCATAACATGTATGCACTTGCACGTGAAGAGAGAAACAACGAGGAGAGCTATATGGTCTCTCTGCTGCTCTGTAACCGCGACATCCGTCGTTACACACCAACCCTCGCTTCTTTGTCTCTTGCACACACGTATATTATAAGGTACACCTATATGTACATCGTATGTACGCGTACAGTTCCGAAGCGCCCCCTTCGATCGGGTGATACCAACGTGTGTGGGTGCTTGTGTAAGTTCATGGGTATTGAACGGGCGGATGAACAAGGGGGAGGATGGGTACCTAACTCGAGCGTAGGCTACTTATCGGGCGGACACGCTCGGTTAATGAGATCGACAAACGTACCTGTGCCTACTTTAGTCTGCTAACACCGGATGTGAGTGATGATAACGAGGAAATATTATGCTTCTTTTTGGCTCGTAAAAGTATACCCACTTGGCTTTCCAACACATATATGTCAGGTAAACTATACTTTATATCCACCACGCCACTTTTGCCGCATACGTATCTTTGTCGATTTCATCGTATCGTCGGAATATATTTTAACATCACGTGCTTTTTTTTCCACGACGTTTTGGTCAATGTACAGTGTGTGGACAACAACGACGCGATACATAGTGCCGTTAATGACCAATTTCGGGGGGGTACTAAAAGAGGCGAAAGAGAGTTTATGATTCTCGCGCGCAGGCAAAGTTTATATATACTTGTATTCACTTGGCGCACACCTATACTCGCTAATTTTGAAGAGATAAGTATATACCGGTGGATACTTTTATACATGTATGAAATTACACTTCACCACTTGTATGTATACACTGATTACCTTATACCGGAGTCGCGCTTCTGCATAACTTTGATTACGTTATCTCGGGGCGTGCACTCGCCGGACGAATGTGTGTGCATATATATATACTGATATTATGTGTCCTACACGCGCAATATTCGTTACGTAAGCTGTTCCTCTCTCGTACATCACTAAGTATTATACTGCACTGAGAAGCTAACAGCTTAGCAAACTCGTGAAACAAACCTTCCAGAGGAGGGACGCTAACGGAGCGTATATGGCATGTATATACGTGCACGTGTGTATGCAAAGAGAGTGCGACCCTCTCCTACTCCGGGTGAAATTATTCTTCCACCTGTTCTCCGAGTGAACGAAGCGGAGACCGAGTGTAAATTCAACGTAGTTCAGTGGACAATGAGCCAACGCCCCCGGAAGCTTTGAGCAAATCAAATACGAGTTTGTTTTATATATTTAATGTACAAAACGTTACTCGTCGCATAACTTGCGTATATATATGTGTATGTAGATTACATGTAGTGTCTCTGCTCTGCAGATACTTCTTATTCTTTGCACCGCTATTAAGTACGCAACTTCACGTTATTCACCCGAGGCAAATAAGTCAGTGCTGCGTAGCTCCTCCGCACGCCAACAGCACCAGCTTCATGAAACAAAAAGTGTAAAAGCTCGATTTTTGTTTTTTTTTCTTTCTTTCCACGTTTTGTTTTTTTTTGTTTTTTTTTTTTTTAGCTCGACTCTACATGCGCATAAAAACACGCGCGCGTGCACGAGAGAACGAACGAGCTTTCCTTCGTATGTATAGTGCCTCTTCCATCTTCTCGGCCGAGCAACTTGACTACCGTCTTATACACGCGGCCACTTTTTTTTCTCTCCCCGGAAAGATGCGTTTCGCGGATTAAAACAGTCCGCCTGTCCCTTACGCCTGAGAAAAATGGCCCCTTCCTTCCTAATGGCAATTTTTTTTTTCTAGCTCCGTAAAATAAGTACAGCTGGTCCGAAAAAAACATTTCACGTGGAGCGTGAAGAAAAAAAAGCCTTGTATTTTGGTGCTAAGAAAAATACAGCCGTTGGGGCTCTCGATGAGTCTCGTTACTGGAAAATTGGAGCACATTCGAGCCCTGGCGGACGCGGGGTTTGCACGTCACGTAAGCTCCCTCGAAAAAAAGAAAAGAGTGTGGGTACACAGTGCCGCGCTCGAGAGCCATCGACTAGCCCTGTGTATTTTCACGGCGTGGGAAAAAAAAGGAAGACTGAAGGAGTTGTTGTACTTGATTACGTATCGCCGATGCGTTGTCGAGCATCATCGCATCAACGGCGCCGGCAGCGTCGTTGGTTTTACATGCCGTTGAAGCGGAAACAAACCCCATTCGCTCTCTCGACGACTCGGGGATTTTCGCTTCCGTGCGCCAACCTCGTTTTTTTTTTTTTTGTACAACTCGAGCATACTCGCTTATTATTTTAAAACCCACCTGCGTCACTTGGGCACGGAATATCGGAGATTTTTTTTTTGTGAAATAATGAGGTGGGACTTTGGGCTCTCCTCTCGTCCGGAGACTGCGGCAGGGAGTACTTTTGAATTGTTGAAAAATACGCGCTAAGGTGAACTGTAGGGTATACATTTTATACGCTTTTGTACTATTTTAATGATAATCTTCATAGAAACATCAAAGACATCACCGTGAAATTTAGATCGAGTGTGCTTTAAATCGTTAACTCTTCAGCGTAAAGTTTTCGATCAGTCGAAAGAATCGATTGAAAGTGGAATTTCTCCAGAAGCTGTGACCACTCGTTCAATAATATCTTAAAAGATTAATATTAAAAAACCAAATGCTTTAGGACCTCGAGCGAGTCATCAACTTTAAATGTGATTGTACGTGTGCAAAATCGAGCTAATGTACATTTATAATCATCATCGAGTTTCACAAATTTTAATGTGTAATGAATGGGTATAACCGACTTTACATGTAGGTACTTTATTCGAAGAAAACAGTGAAATAATCGATACATTGTACAAATTTTTTAATGATATAAAATGAAGGCAGCGTTTCAACAGTGGGAAAAAAATTAATTATGAAAGACCACATGCCTCTCGATAAAATGCGAGATGCACCGCGTGTTGCGGGTACTAACGAATGCTGATTAATTAATTCAGTTTCACACGCACCGGCTTCGCTTCTATTTATAACTAAAATCAATAGGTATTGTAAAATCACACGTAACGAACCAACCTTTTTTCTTTAACGAATCACAAAAACGTATTCGCAATGAAGCACATGATACGCAAAAGTGCCCCATACCACTTTCACCGTGTAATAGCAGTCAAAAACCGTCGGAGAGAAAAAAGAGAAAGAAAGAAACAATCATAACGTACTTGCACACGATCTTGAAAGCTTAAAAGCCCGACCGAGGGAGAACATAGCTTCGGGGACGGCAGCAGTAGTCTATTAATTTGCTCGCAGCGAAGCGACGTTGCTTGAAAAAAAAGAGAAACCCACTGCCTCCCCAGTAGTTCACCTCTTCCGTAATTGCATTGAGCCCTTTCGAGTCGGGGCGCACATTACTTACGTCCTGCGAGCCCGTCGTCCCAGACTCCCCCCCCCCCGCACACATGACCACGGAACAGTGTTATACACCTACTCGTGGCACGGATGAAGCGGGAGGCAATTTCACGAGAGAGAAAGGGGCGGGACACGTTATAAAGCTCAATCAACGGGACTCTCTGCGCGATATGGAAAGTGGACCGAGGGCCACGCGTACAAGTGTATTGGACATTGAAAGGGGGGAGGGGGAGGTGTATGCCGAGGTGACTTGAAAGAGGAAAAGACAGGTGGAGGAGGACCGTGGCGCGCATTTGCATTTAGCCGAGAGTTATTTCGAGTTTCGGCAAACTCGGGGTATACCTATAAGCGGATCTATTGTGGATCCAGTACGTATGAACCGTAGTTCGTATATTATATAGGTACCTGTATGTAGCACAATAACTCGTTAATACAATCGCAAAGCCACGCGTCTCACATGCCGTTGATTTACGTTCGTAAGGGGTACAACGAGCGAGAGGGCTGTGTCGGAGAAAAAGGAATCGAGCTGGCTCGTCAAGGTGTGCAAGTAAAATGCCGTTTCGTGGCTGATCGACTTCCCTTTGTTTGAATCACGTTTACGGAAACATGAGAGTAGAAGAGAGCGTATAATGTGCATAAAATTAGACGACGGCCTCTCCGTACGTATACCACACCGGAGAGCAAGGGTTGTCGCTGCACGGTCCGTTCGTCACCTGTACTAGAGCGACTACACAAACGACAGACTGCAAGCCTTTGATGTATGAGAATGATCGGCACTTGTACTTTAATCCGACGTCGTGGAGGTTCCGAAATTTAACTTGGTTTTATAAGTAGTCGTCTGCCTCCTCACACCTTTATTAAACTAAACTTATTATCCAATCTTTTGATCGTCGACCTACTTCTATATTTCAATAACCTGCGTATTACATATCAATTGCTGGATTATAATTATCATTAGATCATAAATAGTGTGTATATGCTCGATCACTACAAACGACTGCAAAGCTATAGCATTACTGAAAATCTCAAAACTAAAGCTTAAAAAGAATATAAACTTAAAACGCCCCTAAAATAAATCGTAATATAAAAGTAACTAATGCGAATATGAAAGATTTAGAATCATAAAGTAAGAATTTTTTTTTGTTCAAACATTTAAGGCCCTGCACTATATCGTAAAAATAGTTTATGAAAAAAATAACCCTTCCCAACAGTAAAATAAATCCCTACGAACGACTACAAGGTCATGGCTTGTCCAAAATCCAAAATTATCGGCTGAAACAATACCCAAAACTTTAAAAAACCGTATCTATGTATATATAGATACAGCAATACATAATAATACATCAACAATACATACAGCTATACATAATAAAAAAACAGCAAAATAAGCGATAATTTGGAATCATTGAAATTAATAAAAAATTTTATTTTTTTGAACCCATGTTAGGCTCTGTGTTTCCTTAGGAAAAATTAATTTATCAATTACATTACCCACTTTAACAGTCAAATGAATCCCTACGAACGAATACAAGGCCTTGGCATTGTCCAAATTTCAAAATTTTCGGCTAAAACAATACCCAAAACATTAAACGCCCGTATCTCCGTAAACAATGGAGATACAGCGAAATTAGCGATAATTTGGAATCATTAGGTATAATAAAAATTTTTTTTTTTAAACCCAAGTTCAGCTCTGCATTTTCTTTGGAAATTTATTTCATCCATTAAATTACCCTCTTTAACAGTCAAATAAATCCCTACGAACAACTACGAGGCCTCGGCATTGTCCAAAATCTAAAATTTTCGGCTAAAACTATACCCAAAACTTCAAACGCCCGTATCTCCGTAAATAATGGAGATACAGCGAAAATAGCGATAATTTGGAATCATTAGAATTAATAAAAATTTTTTTTTTTCAACCCATGTTCAGCTCTGCATTTCCTTTGGAAATTTATTTCATCCATTAAATTACCCTCTTTAACAGTCAAATAAATCCCTACGAACAACTACGAGGCCTCGGCATTGTCCAAAATCCAAAATTTTCAGCTAAAACTTTACGCAAAACTTTAAACGCCCGTATCTCCGTAAATAATGGAGATACAGCGATATTAGCGATAATTTGGAATCATTAGAATTAATAAAAAATTTTTTTTTTTTGAACCTATGTTAGGCTCTGGGTTTCCTCAAGAAAAATTATTTCATCCATTAAATAACCCTCTTTAACAGTCAAATAAATCCCTACGAACGACTACGAGGCCTCGGCATTGTCCAAAATCCAAAATTTTCAGCTAAAACTTTACGCAAAACTTTAAACGCCCGTATCTCCGTAAATAATGGAGATACAGCGATATTAGCGATAATTTGGAATCATTAGAATTAATGAAAATTTTTTTTTTTGAACCCATGTTAGGCTCTGCGTTTCCTCAAGAAAAATTATTGTATTCATTACATTACCCTCTTTAACAATCAAATGGATCCCTACGAACGACTTCGAGGCCTTGGCATTGTCCAAATTTCAAAATTTTCGGCTAAAACAATACCCAAAACTTTAAACGCCCGTGACTCCGTAAATAATGGAGATACAGCGAAATTAGCGATAATTTGAAATCATTGGAATTAATAAAATTTTTTTTTTTTCTTAACTCATGTTAGGCTCTGCATTTCCTTTAGAAATTTATTTTATCCATCAAATTACTCTCTTTAACAGTCAAATAAATCCCTACGAACGACTACGAGGCCTCGGCATTGTCCAAAATCCAAAATTTTCAGCTAAAACTTTACGCAAAACTTTAAACGCCCGTATCTCCGTAAATAATGTAGATACAGCGATATTAGCGATAATTTGGAATCATTAGAATTAATAAAAATTTTTTTTTTTGAACCCATGTTAGGCTCTGCGTTTCCTCAAGAAAAATTATTGTATTCATTACATTACCCTCTTTAACAATCAAATGGATCCCTACGAACGACTTCGAGGCCTTGGCATTGTCCAAAATCCAAAATTTTCAGCTAAAACTTTACGCAAAACTTTTAAACGCCCGTATCTCCGTAAATAATGGAGATACAGCGATATTAGCGATAATTTGGAATCATTAGAATTAATAAAAATTTTTTTTTTTTGAACCTATGTTAGGCTCTGGGTTTCCTCAAGAAAAATTATTGTATTCATTACATTACCCTCTTTAACAATCAAATGGATCCCTACGAACGACTTCGAGGCCTTGGCATTGTCCAAAATCCAAAATTTTCAGCTAAAACTTTACGCAAAACTTTTAAACGCCCGTATCTCCGTAAATAATGGAGATACAGCGAAATTAGCGATAATTTGAAATCATTGGAATTAATAAAATTTTTTTTTTTTCTTAACTCATGTTAGGCTCTGCATTTCCTTTAGAAATTTATTTTATCCATCAAATTACTCTCTTTAACAGTCAAATAAATCCCTACGAACGACTACGAGGCCTCGGCATTGTCCAAAATCCAAAATTTTCAGCTAAAACTTTACGCAAAACTTTAAACGCCCGTATCTCCGTAAATAATGGAGATACAGCGATATTAGCGATAATTTGGAATCATTAGAATTAATAAAAATTTTTTTTTTTTGAACCTATGTTAGGCTCTGCATTTCCTTTGAAAATTTATTTTATACATCAAATAACTCTCTTTAACAGTCAAATAAATCCCTACGAACGACTACGAGGCCTCGGCATTGTCCAAAATCTAAAATTTTCGGCTAAAACTATACCCAAAACTTCAAACGCCCGTATCTCCGTAAATAATAGAGATACAGCGAAATTAGCGATAATTTGAAATCATTGAAATAATTAATAAAAAATTTTTTTTTTAACCCATGTTCAGCTCTGCATTTCCTTTGGAAATTTATTTCATCCATCAAATTACCCTCTTTAACAGTCAAATAAATCCCTACGAACGACTACAAGGCCTCGGCATTGTCCAAAATGCAAAATTTTCAGCTAAAACTTTACGCAAAACTTTAAACGCCCGTAGCTCCGTAAATAATGGAGATACAGCGAAAATAGCGATAATTTGGAATCATTAGAATTAATAAAAATTTTTTTTTTTTGAACCTATGTTAGGCTCTGGGTTTCCTCAAGAAAAATTATTTCATCCATTAAATAACCCTCTTTAACAGTCAAATAAATCCCTACGAACGACTACGAGGCCTCGGCATTGTCCAAAATCCAAAATTTTCAGCTAAAACTTTACGCAAAACTTTAAACGCCCGTATCTCCGTAAATAATGGAGATACAGCGATATTAGCGATAATTTGGAATCATTAGAATTAATGAAAATTTTTTTTTTTGAACCCATGTTAGGCTCTGCGTTTCCTCAAGAAAAATTATTGTATTCATTACATTACCCTCTTTAACAATCAAATGGATCCCTACGAACGACTTCGAGGCCTTGGCATTGTCCAAATTTCAAAATTTTCGGCTAAAACAATACCCAAAACTTTAAACGCCCGTGACTCCGTAAATAATGGAGATACAGCGAAATTAGCGATAATTTGAAATCATTGGAATTAATAAAATTTTTTTTTTTTCTTAACTCATGTTAGGCTCTGCATTTCCTTTAGAAATTTATTTTATCCATCAAATTACTCTCTTTAACAGTCAAATAAATCCCTACGAACGACTACGAGGCCTCTGCATTGTCCAAAATCTAAAATCTTTGGCTTAAACAATACCAAAACTTTTAAACGCCCGTATCTCCGTAAATAATGGAGATACAGCGAAAATAGCGGTAATTTGGAATCATTAGAATTAATAAAAATTTTTTTTTTTTGAACCTATGTTAGGCTCTGGGTTTCCTCAAGAAAAATTATTTCATCCATTGAATAACCCTCTTTAACAGTCAAATAAATCCCTACGAACGACTACGAGGCCTCGGCATTGTCCAAAATCTAAAATTTTCGGCTAAAACAATACCCAAAACTTCAAACGCCCGTATCTCCGTAAATAATGGAGATACAGCGAAAATAGCGATAATTTGGAATCATTAGAATTAATAAAAAATTTTTTTTTTTAACCCATGTTCAGCTCTGCATTTCCTTTGGTAATTTATTTCATCCATTAAATTACCCTCTTTAACAGTCAAATAAATCCCTACAAACGACTACGAGGCCTTGGCATTGTCTAAATTTCAAAATTTTCGGCTAAAACTATACGCAAAACTTTAAACGCCCGTATCTCTGTAAATAATGGAGATACAGCGAAATTAGCGATAATTTGGAATCATTGAAATAATTAAAAAAAATTTTTCTTTTTAACCTATGTTAGGCCCTGCCTTTTCTTTGGAAAATTTGTTTATTAACTAAATTACCCTTTCGTTACATCATACCTATTTTGATACATTAGTACGAAGGACTGTAAGGCCATGGCATTACCTAAAATTTTTAAATATTCCAAAGACATGGTAAAACAAGTGATTAGTTTTGTTTAGAAAATGAATAAAATTTTCTTATGAAGCTACGTATAGTAGGACTTGGCTATTGTTGTAAAAATAATTGTAAAAACTTATCGAGCCTTTTAGACAGTTCACTATAATGTAGTGTATAATTTTATGAACCAAGTCTTTTATCACGTACGATACATATCCAATCAAATTTAAAAAAAAATGCCTTTGTATAACAGATATACACGTACTGATTTATGTGGTGTACAAGTTTGCAATATTATAAAATTATCACCTTACAAAAATGATCATCGTACGACAGCAACGTGACAGTCGTTTATTTATGGACGATAAAAGCCTGTCCTTTAAATCTGTTTTAGCGAGAATAGCCCTATGCTGTTACAACATCATTATTATTACGAAAGATAAATGACAGATAAATCAGATGGGAGGCGTACCTTACATGCTCGTCCGCGCATTCTACATATTATATCGATACTACATAATATACACATAGGTACATGGAAGCAGCTCCGGTGCGGCCACCCGAGACTCTCATCCGCTGAGGTGACGAATGGCCACTCCATGACGCTTGTCCGCAAAGGTGCGATAAGCCGTGATACACGAACAAGACAAACACTGTCTTTTTTTCTTTCTTGCTTTTTTTCTTCTCCTGGTCATGCCATTGAGCAATTTATTCCGCTTCGTCGGCGCGCAGCAGTAGTATCGGGAGCGTTCACTTGGGCGCTGATCCATCGGAAATCATGATGGCCGAGGGAAAGGGCGGGGTCAAGAATCGTCGAGAGCCCTATGATATCATTACACTTACATCTTTCTCGCTCTTTGTACAGTATACACTAAGGCGTATGCGCTGCCATATAGATTGTCATGTATCACAAGAAAAAACACTCTTTTGTCGTTTAGGGACCGGCAACCGATGCAACTTTTCATACGTCTCCTCTTTAGTTTTCTTCCACATCACATTTTTTACTCCCTCGATCGAGCTGTACAGGTATCGTAATATACACCAGTGGGGGTGGGCATTGATCGAGCGCGTCGTTAATAAGGCGCTGCAGATAAGAGCTCGAGTGAAACACGGCGGCGATGATGACGGAGCTCCATCAATGAGGGAATGACGAGTCGACGCGAGCAGCCGATGTTTGCCCCTCGTTCGATCATTTAGCGCGGGTTTGGAGTTTACGGCTGTAATGAAACGCGAGGCCTTAAAAATTGAAAGCTCTCTTCGCCGCTCAGATGAAAAATGGTCCATTATCGTGCATACCCATACACAATACCTATACCTTACAGGCTATACGGTTCAGCTCGTTTCTCGATGACGGATGCTTTTGAAACGGTCTAAAATTGGAAAAGAGAGCCAAAGAGAGGGAAAAATGTATACCAGCAGCAGACAAAGAAAGTATGCGTACAGACAATAAAGCTGAGAGTCATCGGAGGGCCGATTCGAGCGTGACGATTTGCATTTTTAAAACTCGGGACGTGTCTAAGGCATTATTTTGAATGAAATGATGAAAAAATAAAGACAATAAATGGGGATGGTGAGGATGTGGGGTACACACTGTTGCCAATCAACACACTTGATTATTCAAGCAGCTAATGAACGAGGAGGTGGGTGAACCAATATGCACGATAAATGACATGAAAATTCAATCATCAATGCCTTAAAGATAATTTACTTCTTGGTTTCTAATCTTTATCAATTCCTTGTCTCTAATGTATCTGTAGGGAGTACACATATAGACGCCTATAGTTTTCAACTCCTCGCACGCAGCACTAAAAATAAGGCACTTGAGGGCCAATCTTGTCTCTTTCGGAATATATAAGTATATCGTAACTGTGTAAGTATTTCTCAAAAATATAGTCTCAGCCTGACGCGCGCGTACCGTCATAAAATAAACAGCTCGAAATCATCAAACGAATGTCCTATCGATTATCTGGCTCACTGCAAAGCCATCTACCTTGCACGTACATTGTTGTACATATAGGTACACGCATTGAGGGACAGAGGGACCGCTCCAAAGTTCCCTTAGTCTTCGAAGGCGAGGGAAAACTTTGTCGAAAGCTCCCCGTGAACTATTCCGAGCTTTCGCTCACTTTGGATTTGAAAACTTTCGACCCTCGCTATTTGTGTGTACACATGGGAGCTCGCTCGCGTGGGTGTGTATACATGTACAGCGTGTTGATCGAGGGGGACGAACAGAACAGAAAACGCCTGGAGAACGGGTGACGAAGAGTGTACGGATGAGAGAAAAAAAAAACAATACCTACTCTTGACGACGAAGAGCGTATTATTACGTTACGCTTTCTTTTACTCGTGCACCGTTGTGTACGCCCACGTATTGATAATTAATAACAATAATGTTCATCACCAAAGTCAACACAACTGATGGGAGCACCCGTGGCCAAGTGTACACACAGGTAACTGGATATTTATTCTCGTTATCGAACAAACGTAGGGCCGCATAATCATACAGCAGAGCTGTTTTGTCAGGAAACACCGGAGATATAGCTTTACCCATTATATGCAGAGTATGCGAACGAAGGCACGACTCTCTATAGCTGGGCGTACAGTGAAATGACAGCCAAGGCGAGCTTGCGAGAGAAGAGCCATGCCCAATTTACCGAGCTCGAAAGTCGTAAAACAATCGGTGGGGTACTGAAATTCGTTCAGAAAGTCATGTACTCACACTGGAGGCAGTTTAATTTGTTGAGCGATAAAAAAAAAAAGATTTACCAATGAGAGTGGTTACGTCATCGAATCGGCAAACAGGAATAACATGTTTTAATTACCCGCTCAACGAATTTAACTGTCTCCAGTATACCTACGGCTTCACCTCATCGTTTTTCTTAAATAAAGTACTTGCACGAAAATAATAGTTTTTTTATTTGTTTTTTTTTTTTTTTCATACTAGATCTTTATAATTGGAGCTTGCGTATCTATACGCGAGATACACCGAAAATGTGTCAATTGTTTAATTGATCTTCTGGGATATTTAATGAAGTAAAATTCACTGTTTTTGTCGACTGGCAAAGGCTGCACCGACTAATTTTACCCCATCTTCTGCAACGATAACATTTAAGTTGTTACTCTGTTAACGCACCAACTTACACACACGTCAAGCGATTTCAATTACGTGGGCGTACAAAAAGAAAACTCGACGAGCAAAAATAAACCTTCGTACAGCAACACATAAATAGGTATTATCCGTTAATGTTTCGTGGCATAACGCATAAAAAAAAAAAAAAAACTACAGCAGCTCGTACAACGAGAGTCACGCTCATTTTCACTCGTATACACTTATCCTGTACCGCACCTATTGAAAAATTTGTACGCACCCACGTACGCGTACCCACATACCCCTGCTGTGTCTATTTACCACGAGCGAGCTGTACAATAGTGGCAGACTATCATTGTCCCGGTAGACCGAACAAATCCACTGTATACCCATACGCTATTTTCATCTCTCCCACATAGTTGGAGAGTATTGCTGGGTGTGTATATAATCGAGATACCTCTCGCCAAAAGAGGGAAAAAGCGCGTGTATGTGGTACAAACAAGAGTATGTCGCTCCGGATGCTTATCATAAATACTACCTGTGTTTGCTTGCTCGTTGGAGCGCGGTTACATCACAATGACACGAGTAAGGTACAGTGCAAGAGTTTTAAACCTCGTTGCTCCCTCGAGTTTTTCAAAGAAAAAAGAAACGACGATACGGCAAGACGAGAGGGACGGACGAGTGAATTTTACGCCGAAATGGAAAACTCGCGCCGTCGTCCAACCCGTCCGATGGCGGTCCTTTCTCTATTCCTCCCGTCCTGCAAGTTTCCCTCCGACATTTTTGTCCCTCTTCCTTCCTCCATCCATAGTCACTGCACCACTCGGTGGTATACTGTACCGCGAAAAGGCACCAACGAAGGAGCCTATGCTAATTCGCCCCAACGACAGCCAGCCTCCGTTTTTTCATTCCCAATAATAGGAGGAAGGAGCGCGCGTGCACGTCTTTTTCCGCGAGACCGGCTGTCGTCCTTCCTCCCCCATTCTGTTCCTCGAGGGGCATTGACACCACTCCACCGAGAACGCCCCAAAAAAATAAGTACAACTTTCTTCCTCCTCTCTTTTGATACATGCATGTATTTATCATGACATTCGACAGTTGTAAGTAGGTATGTGTATATAAAGTACCTATACATATATTTATTTAACCAACGGGTCGTGGGCCCAACTATGTTATCGAGGGTTGCACTCTTTGCCATTACGTGTATATTATGTAAGGTGAGCGAAAAAGTTGTATCGCTATTCGGACAGTGTTTTCTCGTTCCTCCGATATTATACAGTAATGTCATCAAACATCTCGAGAGTCGGTCGAAATTCATAAGAAATTGTGCAACGTACAAGAGTTGGGTGCTTCCCGATGTTGTGCATGTGCATTGACCGACTAAACATCGTTTGTTTTCCGAGAATAAAGACGTTGTAGGTGATATTCAGAGGAACAAAAGCCGTGCATTTGGCGACAACAAAGTAAAACGTCATCGTTGCAGCACTGGTCTTAACATCATCGCCATTGTGCAACTCGGGTAAACAATCGATCCTTTTCTTCGTTTTCATCCTTGTAACGGACTATGCATAGGTACTTTGAATTTGACGGCTTATAATGCGGAGATAGGGAATTTTCAAGGAATAAATGGCAAGAGAAAACTGGTCGCTCGATGACACCCGCGCTCCGAGTCTTCCAACTTTTCAACGTAATTTCACGAGCAGCACAAGTTCACCCCGCGACTCTTGGATAAATCAAATGAGACAAACGAGAGAGGGATGAGCTACTTCTTCACACCGCCAATCACTTCGTGTATATCGGATGGGCAAATCAAAATTGTCTTTGAGTTGTCAAAGTTTAAAAAATTAACATGCCGGGCGTGACTATGTGTACGGACCGAGGATTGAAGAAAACGAAGACGGCGCGGGTGCGCTAATAATTATATACGACAGAGCTCATTTCATCCTATACTATACACTCGCTCCTTATTATTCTTTGCATTAGCATGACCTCCACCATCACTTGAATACGATTATGCTGCTGCTCCCATTCACTATTTTATATATATACCTACTTGCACTTTTGTTGCTTGTATTTATCTTTGTTGTGCTATGCACATACAAGTAAACCTTTGCCCGTCACTGTTGAACAAACGGGGGATAAACATGACGATTCACAAAGCACAGCACGACAAGAAAAACCTTTGTTTTTTTTTTCAAAGATCAACCGATGAAATGTAGGAATCATCATTTGCATTCTTTTGTAAAATTTGATGCTCATTATGCATCAGGGATGGTATGCTCAATAAAAGAAAGATACGACTCTGTTTTTCATGGAAAAACACTTTAATCGATTTGACGTTCTGGCGCGTCCGATAAATATTAACGAGCGCGAGGCTGCCGACGCGTCCGAGGCAGATAATTTGCAATAATTGAAAGAGCCGAAGGAGAAGAGGAGTCGCATCTTTATCGCCCACCACCAGAAAGAGGCGAGAGAACCCAGGCCTTGAACTCTGAACTCAATTGTTTAATAACCCACTATGTGCGCGCCTGCATATAATACGTATACGAGAATATAACGTTGAGAGCTCGATGCGTGCACTTCTCGTTACGGCAATGGGAGCAGCGCTGCATCAATTATTGAAACGGCGAGCGAGGCCCCGTACATTATACTCGAATTACCTACGTATTGCCGCGAATGGAGTATTTGGTACCGCGCCGTATAAGACTATGGGCAAACATGATCTCAGTTGTTATCAAGAGTCCACGTCATGTGCCTATTCGTATGTGGGAAGAGAAGAGAGATGAGGCGATCGCAGACTGCGAGGGGTAAACTAAACATCAACATATACATATAGTTGCAGCTTGATTGCGAGTCGCTCGCTGTTCGCGTGTTTACCCAAGACTACCGAATGTTGGCGTATACATAGGTACACACCGTAACTCCCGGGACTAATTTCGACCGGAGATAAGAATCGATCGATCGGTTCCTTTGCTCTCTCTCTCTGTTATTGTTGTTTCAAGGAGGATTTACGTATATAGATGTCTCGAAAGCCAATAAGTGCGGCTCCAATGGCTAATGACTATTAGCATTTATGTTTAGAACTGAGGTAAGGGGAGGGGATTATTACACCCTCTGCGCTACCGATCGTCCCGATAACTGGTCCAAGGAACGTGCTGGGGCTTCGTGGAGCGTAGAGGCTGTGCCAATTGGATTTTACCCCGCAAATATAATGGGGTTTATTGTTATCGAGCCGAGGAAAGGCCAACCTCCAGCTGGGAGCGCTGAAAGGTACAGGGCAGTGAATTGAAAAAAAAAAGGTTCAGTTGGAAATGTCTTGCTACATCTACTTACAAGCTATACAATAAAATTATGTGAAGCTTTCACAGGTTGAGGATGAAATTTAAATTCATCATTCGTATACCCAAAGTCATAATTTGCACAAATGCACATGGTCGTACGCTTGTATTCCCGTGCACAAATAAACAAAATTTCATTTCGCACTTTCCGCGTGACAGCACATTCAAATTCACACACGCGTCAACGGGGATGTAGGGGTAGAGACTCGGTCCCGAAAAAAAAGCACCCAAGCTCCATCCAAGCGTGAAATCAACGCTCGAGCACCCCTAGAGACAGTCTGATTTGGACTCTGTCGATCCAGCCAACGCTTCCCAGCAGAACGACAGGCGCTGGCAAATTCTCTACACCCCCTAAATACATACACGCGCGCAAGATTGGAGGTCGCTCGGAGGGGAAAAAAAAAAAAAAAAGATTTTATCGACGCCCCCGCGGTAATACGCCTACGAGCTTCCGTCTACACGTATTTATTGCCCCTATAGCTCTGCTCCTTCGCTCGGCGAAATTTATGTTTATGGTTTGCAGTGTGTGTACGGCGAGTTTATATGGATAGCCGGGGCGGGCAAGTGAACTCGCGATTCTCTATCTTGATTTTTTCTTTCCTCGCGTGATGCTCGGGGAAAAAAAAAAAAAAAAGAGAGAGAATCCAATAACCCGGGGGCTCGTGTGTGACCTGGAAAATTTACACCGCTCGAGCCATAGTATGTATACACCCTTCGTTACTCGATTGCCTTATTAGCCCTAGGTACCTACTTTATTGCCCCAATGCCGTTTCTCCGTGTGTCCCAGATACCTACTGATTTCCCATTTGGGCTATGTTACACGCAACACACCCAAACGTGCGCTGGTAGAAAGACACTCTCTCTCTTGTATACGTGTGTACGTGTACGTCGACAATTACGCTATACGGCACAACTGAAATTATTCATGCCCAAATATGGGCGTAACGGGTGATGGAAAAATCCTAAAAATGTAATCACGCGAGCTTCGCCCGAAAAAAGAAGGGGGTAATCCCCGCCCTCCATTCGCCGGGCTGATAACACCGCACGGAGGCTCGAAAAAAAGCTCTTAAATAATGCAGGGGCAAATAAACGCGCCGACGCGTGAATTATTTACGCGAAGCCGGAGGAGAACAGCGCGAGGAGGTTGAATTAATGCAAGCGCACGCGCTTCGGTCTATTTTTTTTTTTTTTTTTTTTTTTTTTTTTTGTTCACAAGGGCGGTAAACCGATGCTCAAAACAGTCGGGCCTTTTGCCCACGTCCCGTGTACTCGCGCGCTCTTGCTTCAATACCTCCCAGCGGAGCTCTCAACTCGGACATGTATAGAGAAAACGCGCCATTATTTTCACGGCTCCCCTTGAGTGCGCACTACATACATACGTACATCTGACGGCTCGTCGATTTCTCATCATCAGCACCTTCTCGCTGAGAGGTTTTCTAAAATTAAACCTCATCCTTGCGAGCTTTTTTTTTTTTATTTCCGCGTAACAAATATGAGGAGTAAACGGGTCTGGTTGAACCACTAGCCTAAAATACATTGTTTGGACATTGAAAATAACGAGGAAACATTATAACCCATGTACATTATTCATGAATCAAATCGAAATCTATCACGATAAAGTGCACAAGGGCGCGCATGCGTTGATCGGAATTGTATTGATAATACGCGGATTATTTCCAACGTTGTACGGGGGGAACAAAAACACGGGTTGGCGAGTCCGAGTGACCGTATATCGATGCGGGGACAAAAACCTCGATGGGGAGGAAAGAGCGGGGGAGGGGCTGCCGCTTTACGTGTCCTATAATTATTCGATGTTTTACCGCAATTACTGCTCGTGCACTTTAATGCGCGCAAACTGGCTCATCCCGATGTAATTCATTAGCATTATCATTTCCATCGTCAACAAGATGAGAGTGCTGTATACGCGTGTGTGTGTGTATGGGATATAACATCGGGGGGAATATGTTTTCGATTAGTATAATCGGTGCTTCCGCGAATGCCCGCTTGCATGGGATGTGGAAAAAACGCACTTAAGGGGCTTACAGGGGGGGAAGCATATATACATAGTCCAGAGACTCATAAATCTCAGGGAGAGAGAGAAAAAACGCAGAACAGCGCGTCCAAGTCTACGAGGCTCAGCGGATAAACATTAGCATCCAATGGGCTGTGGAGTCGGATCGAGGACATTTTAATATGTACCCGTCCAAGGTTTTTTTCACATGTATGGTTTATTAATGGATGGATAAGCAGTAGGTTCCGGTCTGATTTATTGTTTATACTATTAGGGAAAAAAATGCAGATTTGTAAAGAAAACTTTTTGAGACGAGCCAACTGTTGAATATTTACAGTCAGCGATGATGAAAGATTGGAAGAAAAGAAAAGCAATTTGCAATGAAGAGCGGTGGGGGTGTTGTAGCAAAATGTTGTAAAAGAAAAAAAAAAAAGATAAATCTAATTCACGCAAAGTAGAGACAATCTAAACTCGACATTAAAAATTAGATTTAATTACTTTTGGAATCAAGGAAGTTGCACAAACTCCAGAAAGTAAGACCACGCGAACCGTGGGGGCGATCGATGTTGAGCTACTTGTATTTTCCGTTAAAAAAAAATGACCCCGCCTGTACGCGTGCAATAAAACGGAGGACCAAAGCGACGAGTGGTCGAGCGAAAAATACAACGCCAGTATGCGAGCGTACACATACAGGTACATATATATATGTAGCACATGCGCCTTTTGTCTGGCTCTGACACGCGAAATTTCGATCTTCGCGTTGAACGAACTCTCGCGAAAGAGTTCCATTAGAGCGCGGGGGAAGACTGACGTTTTATTTAGACAAGAAGTCGGGATGTACTGTAAGTACACACGCGAGCGCGCCAAGTGCTTTCCGGAAACGGGTTCCGTTCGCCCTCTCTCTCTCTCTCTTTAGGGTTATTTGCGACCTTTCATTTTAACGGACTTTGTTTTGAAATGACACTTTTTTTTTTTTTAAATAAATGGGGTATCAGATTTCGTTGTTTTTTTTAAGTACTTACGAATTATTGTTAGCACCCGGTCTTACATACGTGTTGTACCCACCTGAAACAGAAAATAAAACAATCATTTAGATTTTTTAATGTTTTAACAACACCAAGTTGATTGCTATAATATTTATTATAAATGTTTATTAATCAAATAAGTAAGTCCAATGCCAGTAAGTATAATTGCACATGTAGTTTTGTAATGAGAACGTTGAATGAGAATAATGGGGCTCGTACTTTTCAATGAACTGCCGAGAAACTTTTTAAATACAGTTGGCAAGCTCGTTATATCCGTGTCGGAGGCGCTCAAAAAAAAAGTTTTTAATTAACACACCCGAGCGTTACAGCGATTTACAAGCAAGGCAGATATTCGGTGTAACCAACTCCAAACAGTGCAATCGGAATTTTCACTTCTGCCAGCAAGACTTGCCTACTTATTCTTCCAGGAATATTCAACGGGACGTATCGGCAGCAACCCAAAATACATAAATATTGAGGCTGGAAAAAAAAAAAAACGAAAGCTCCATTAGTGGGTCGGAGCATTAAAATGTTCAAGCAGGCAACCAATCTAAGCAGGAACAACGAAAAACAAGAGCAGCCGGAGGTGTGCCAAGGTGACGATGTAGTAGCCGTTGTTGCACGCCCATACGAACACCACGGCTAGCGGTTTGTAAGAGTATCGAATTACAGCAAGCTGCGCACGCTGTACCGTTTAGGAGCATACCACCGCCGTATGGTATCTTTTTCATTCGATAGGTACACACGCAATATATTGTACAGACAGAGTGAAAAATGGCACCAAGAATCCTCATCGAGAAACGAGACCATCGCGGCGAGGTTGTATGCCCATAGACGACGGCGGTACTATCGATTACGGCAGCAACCCCGACTCGTCCTACGCCATACATGTACCGGCGGTATACCTCGTTACCACGTTCGCGTGCAGCCTTGCGATCGCACTGTGCAGGATCACCACAGCGACGACGACAAAATCCGCCAGCTAGTCGGGCTTTGTAGATAATGTATATATATTGTATGCAAATACCTGGTATCGTCGAATACAAGCCGTGATTTTTTCTTTTATTTTCTGGAAAAGCTCGATGAACAGAATACATTGCAAACAAAGGAAAAGTGACTGTTTTGTTTTTACAAAATTTATCAAGAGATTTAATGTATAGGTACCTTTGACTAGAGGCAGGGGGGAAGTTATATCAAGGCATTATTATAATATTCTTGGGGATCAATTTTTCAACACAAAAGCCCAACTTTGTTCGTCTCTGCTCGGGGAAGCGGCGAATTTAATAATTCACCGTCCGAATGAAATATACATTCGTCTCGAGCGAGGGAAGAACAATTAATGGGGAGAAGCGCGAAACGGAACTTTGAAAAACAAATAGCCCAAAAGTGCGGCTGGCTGTACCTCGAGTCGTCAAGTTTCGACGACGGCTCGCCCTTCCGCCCGAAACTTCGTTATTAAATGGTACAAGGGGAGTTGGGTAAAACTTTTCGCGCGAACTTTCGGAGGAAAAAATAGGTTTGTTACTTACCTATGCGCCGAACCGATTGCGCCAACGGTTTGCACAATAGATTATCGGAGCAGAAAGTGCGCTGTATAATACTATTCGACAAACGCCAGTGTCCTTCGATGGAGCCACGCAACATCATCAATGAAACGAGAAGAAGCCTTTTTTTTTTTTTTTTTTTTTTCAATTGATCTCACCAGCGTATGGGTGTTGATCATTCACGCACATTAGACAAATAGCAGTTGTGGTTTTGCGACTTTGCTCCACTCAAATACCCACAAAATAATCATCGTTTGGCAAAATACACTGCGAGTCGGAGAAGTTTAGTTTGTTTTCTTGATAATGAAATGGCACATGTAATTTACCATATTTGATAACTATAGCAGTCACTTACAATAATTAGGTGTTACAATCGAGTCCATGATTAAATTAAAGCACAAGGTAAAGCATAACGAGTAAAATGTGTGTATACTGGATGTAGGGGAGGCACACAAATATAAACGATGGCTTCGCGTGCCGAACAATTAACGTAATTAACATCAGCGACGAGAAGCCTTGTTTTTCGCTTCGGCTCGTTCGTTTCATTCTTTTTCTCCCCCGCGCACTTGTATATATCGACCTCTGGTGTCATGATGGGCAACAAACATAACATTTGGAGCCAAGGAAGTAGAGACGCCAGTTCCTTTTCTCCGAGGATTCAATTGGATTTTCCAGCTCATACCGAGCGAGCGATCGGATCGGATACCCATTTGGGCGATGAGGACGGGAATAGCTCCTTTCTTTCGCTCCAGCCGCGGGAGGCCAAGGACCGATATCTCGGACTGTAACGACGAGAGCTCCGTTTGTTCCCCGGTTTTATCGAGGCTCCAGAGACCGGATTTATCGAGTCGCGTTGGAGAAAATCGTCCCTAATGTGGCTTTCACTTGCACCCTCAGTTATGCCTTTAAATTTGCGACGAGGATCATTGGCATCGTTCGCTCGCACATCACCTCCGCAATAAATTATAAATCGAAGCGACCCTGCGGCGTCGGGACTTATTTTTAAAGTACATCCGCAAATAAAAAGAGAAAGAAAAAACTCAACGGTATGTATAAGCCATTAAGAAGTCCCAGCTAGCTTTTTGCCGCTTCCTCGGGAGAAACCAATCAGCGAGAAACTTTTCTGCGGGGGGGGGCGCATTAGCATGATAAACTTTCCAGCAGCGGAGCAGAGAGCGCCTGTCAACGTGAAATTCAACTTGATGGGCAGTTCTGCTGCTTCAGATCCTCATCAGCTTTTTTTGCCTCCTCCCTTCCTTTCTCTTCCACAACTACTTGGACCTACAATTGGTGTTTTTTTTTGTTTTGCACCAAGACAACAACTCCCGGACGTCCGTGCTCTGAGGAACGATTTAGAGCTTTTACATTGGACGTGCACGGGTATGGAGTACAATGTAACATTCCTGTACAAGTGTGTGTAGGAAAAACAAAAAAACAAAAAAAAAGAATAGTGTGTTTTAACGCAACAACGGGAGTCGTGGCGCGCATGACCACAGCCGAGAATAAGTGAAAGCTCGGGCGCGCGGAGATGTAAATCGATTTTCAAGTGTATACGTTGTACCCGCACGTAAAGCTCTCGCTCTTTTTGGTGTGCCAACGCCAAGCGGCAAAAAGTAATGGCCGAACGTTATAAACGAGCCAAGTGGGCTCTACAATATACACCACGAGCGATTTTTCGGATGAATTATTACGCCGATGCACCAACGCTGTAATTTTTTTTTTTTTTCTTCGACCATATCCAAAGTAATTGCGAAACGAACCCTACGTGATCCCCTTTCCCCCCCAAACAAGATATTGCCTATTCTTTAGATCCCGTGGATCCACGCGAAGGAAAGTGAGGCCGTAGTATGTACTTTATTTGTACAAACCCGCGTGGGCGCGGGAGAACGCGCTTCACACGCAACAACAAAAGAAACCTGTCCGTCGTCGTCGATTTTCTTGAGCGCGTGGGCTGAATATATTCCCTCGTTGTTTTTTTTTTTTTTATTGCTCTTTCGCTACAGAAGAAAAAACGAAGGATTGCTCCGATGCGTTGGTTATACTTGGATGTTTATTCACGTGCACGTATAGACTGCTGTATATATTGTGCACCGAAGAATCGGTAACGCGGTAAAGTCGTACAGCAACAACAAGCAGTATGAGGTGTAAATCAAGCGCTGGACAATGACGCGGGGCACAATGCTCCCTGTTGTATAGGACGCGGCGTTTATTTTTCAGTGCATAACGTAACACTTGGGTACGCGGTGAAAAATGTATATGCAAAACAGGAGCATTTTACCAGAAATGCGCGATTTATGCCCCGGCGAAATTTTACGCGCTCCAGTTCACCGAGCCGTTGCAACGTCGTTTGCGTCGACTAGGTATACACGAGGAGCCAAAGTTGAAGAAATGTATTATATACCCCAAGAGACGGTGTTGATGCTCGTTGTATGTATACTTGCCCTCCGTACAAAAAATAAATTACACGTATAACTAGTTTTGAATGAAAAAAACCCTGGGCAGCATCAATATTTCACCACGACCCCCAACGTAGCTCCGATAAACCGTCGAGCAAAAAAGGCGGTAAGGCGAGTACAAGGTCTTTTAAGCTCGTCCCGTCTGGCGTTCAAGAGCGGACAGGACTGTAAAATTAACGAAATAGGCTGTTTGGCCCAAACTGTTGCGGTGGGCAATAGACCTTTTAATTTAATGGGCGTCGATGACAATAATTGTAAATTCTATTTGACAAAAAGGTACTGTGTATTTTATGAATATACTATCCTTATACATTTGTAAACGGAATTGCGATGTGCTCGAAAGTGGGGTTTACTGGGTATTATAGCAGTTAAGTGTAAATCAACGATGGTAGTTCATATAGTACAACGTAATGCGATTTTCTTTGTTTTCCAGAAAAGGAAGAGAAAAAAAAAAAAAAATAAATAAACAGGGAGCAACTCGATTGTCCGAGAAAAACACAGAGCTTGATGGGGCTCGATTAGTCGCGGCCGTGTTGATCTCATCGACGAGTGAAAAAAAAAATATGCGAGAGGATGAGAAAACAAACGGCCTATATATATCACCGCGTGACTGTTTGGTCAAGCGATTACGGAAAAAAATAAAGGGGAGGGGCTGTCGCGTAGTGCCGAAATTTTCGATGAAACGTCAAAAAACACAAGCTCTCAAATCCGTCACCACGAAGTAGTGAGTTTTCTTTTACCAGCTTCCTCGTCGGAAGACCCTGTAATTCTCGTGGATTTATGACCGCCGTCGACGTGAAAACAACATCTCGACCGCTCGGGCTGCAAAGTGCCCTTATTTCCATCTCCGCGAGTCATCTTTTCCCTATACATAACTTTGGACGGAAAATGAAACTTGTCGAATTTAAAGGAAAATCGAAGATGCACAAAAAATTAGTAACTAGCGGTGAAAGTACATTATATATAGAGACGAAAAATAGATAATATGGGCACAGCAGCGAGAGCAAAAGTTAATATCGAGCTTCAGAGGTGGTGATGGCAGCCGGAGATAAGGTACCCCGATATGACTTCGGGAGCTCTATTATTACACACACTCGAGGGCAGACGCGCGCGCGTGTACCTCGTCTTATCCTATACACGTATACACGCGTATACAGTAAATTGTACACACGTATTCCGCTGCTTGTTATTATTGTCGGCAGCTATGTAATGTCTTGTACGATTCACGCGTGTTTTTGCGCTGCCTCTGGTTTAATCGTTATCTGAATCGGCTTGTTTGTCGTCTCCGCGCAAAAAGCTTGCGCAAAGCTTCGTACGTATATACTCGTCACCCCCCCCCCTTAAGATGTCTCGGCTCGTATATCACGCTCTAAATAAGTGACGCTTTTAATCCACTTTCGATTCGAGAAGCCGAGCATCGCCATCGAAATCTTCACCC
The DNA here is from genome assembly GCF_036245765.1 of Copidosoma floridanum. NCBI lineage: Eukaryota > Metazoa > Arthropoda > Insecta > Hymenoptera > Encyrtidae > Copidosoma > Copidosoma floridanum. The sequence continues at coordinate 37,386,482 of NW_028321890.1, forward strand.
CGCAAACATATACACCCACGCGACTCTGTGCCCCCAAAAAAAAGAAATAAACACAATGGCTTTTCCAAACAAAAAACTCAAACTCGAGCGTTTTTTTTTTTTTTTTTTTTTTACCTCGAGAGGGGAGCAAGAAAAATTTCGACACTCTTACTCTCTGCTTCTATGCACATGTACATAAATATAAGATTGCCGGGGCCTACACACATACACACACGGGGCGATAAGGCCTTACATAACGTGTACAAAGTGGAGGAGAAGAGAAACGGAGGAAGAGTAATCCGAGAGAGCACTACTGTACACTCATGTGTACCGGAAGCGCGGCTGGCGCGCTCCACATTCCTTGTAACCTCGTGCTCTGCTCCCAAGTACCGAATTTATCTCTCGGCGTAATCTGCTCTCTCTCCCCCCCCCCTTTGAATCTGCACTGCTGCGCGCGAAAAGAAAAACCACACATGTAGGCAAAGTACTTAAGTGGTGCGAGTCTCTCGAAATCCAGCGTCGCGCGAGAGCGACGCCCTCGGAGATCGTCCGCGGATAGTTGTTTGGCCGACGATAACGACGAGCGCGAGAGAGGCCGGTAGGGATACACACACACATATTTATATATTCATCCCACCCCCGATGGCCTCTCGACTTATTTGCCTCCTCCTCTCCATTAAGGCTCTCCCAGCCGCGCCGCGAGGGGGCCGCTGATAAGATAGGCAATTGTCGCCCGTGCCTTTATATATACATACCCATACACACGTACAAGTACCTATACCTTATACCTATATTAGGTGAAATGCTGCACTTATCGAGGCCGACTGGCGCATCAGGTACCATATACACGTCTTCGTCTGGCATACACATATTGTATTATACGATGTACGGAGCGTCGTGGGCGCGTTGGCGTTTCTAGGCGATGATGCACCGGATGCGCGCCCCATCGCTACACGTGTATATACCTCAACAGCACCGCGCACTCCTTTATACCTGTTATTCTGCGCGTATACCCATACCCTTTAAAAGTGGTTCTTCCCTCCCGAACAAGTTTTTACGTAATATTTATATAGCCTGCACTACTGAGACGAGATTCTACAACCCCCCGTATACATCGCAGCTCCGAGGTGAAATCAACCGCGCGCGTTTGCCTGATGCGAGCTACTCGACTCGTTTACATGGAATACTACATCGCAACTACGGGGAGCCCGACCTGCGAGAGTAATAACTGGGCGCAGTTTAGCAGCTGCTTTTTTTCACGCGGGGTGTACGCACATGCATCACGCGTGCAAAGGGTTTCAAGCATTTTCGGTACAACGCGCGAGTACGGGATCTCAAACAAAGTGGCGTCAATTTTTAAAAAGCATGCCTACACAAGGAAGTAGATAATATTATAATGTATTATATTTCGTTGCATCAAATTATATTCGTTTTCGACGAGGTATCAGGGCCGGTGTGTACATATAGGTACAAGGCGCTTATTCTCTCTACACCAACTCTCCAGTCGTGTATACGTGCAGTTGGCTGGGAAAATTGAAATAACTGGGTTGAAGATTCGCGCAGGGAATCCACGTGACCTCGCAGGCTATACGAGACCCCGTGTAGTCATTAGCAGCGGCCTAATGCACTCGATGGACATCCATTTCCCCCGTTTCACGATTATATATATATATACCTATACGCACCACACAGCACCACCGGAATCGCAACCTGACGAAGAGGCGCGGCCGTCCTCCTCGCCACCACCAAGAGCTTGCGGAGCCTCGGAACTTGCTGTACACCCGCGTATAAAGCACCGGCACCACATCGCGAGAAGACCGATAGCTCTCGCAAGGGCTTTTAGCCGCCAAGCCCTCGAGGAGATGGCGCGCGAGCTTGCGCGTATAGGCATACACATATTCAACGCTTTTGAACGCGGTGATCTAGTGTAGCGACGGTGGTTTTAATATTATACGGACGTAGATGTATCTGCAAAGGGTTACAAACGAAATTATAGTCGTTGCGAGGGATAAGTATACATAAATGCAACGGAGCTGAGCCCGCAACATGTAAATAGAAAATACACTTGAACCAAGAGATTATTGTTACAATATGTACGTATGGTATGTATATATTCACGTAGGCCATCGTATAACATAGCCAACTTCGAGTATTTGTGTGTTGTTTAATGTGTAGACTCAAGTCTATATTAATATCATACCCGTCAATAAGAGTATTTGTACTTTCGTGATTGATTGAAAGTCAACTTGATGTACTTAGCGCCAATACTCGCCACAGTTTACAATATATATATACACATTTGCTAATTAACGTTAATAGGATTGATGGAAAACGAGTGAATAATGACACATCGAGGCAGCTCAAGCGTGAAATTTGAAGCAAAGTTTATATATTTCTGATGGACAGGTATTGTTATAGGCTTAATGCTGTATAGTATGTATTATTACCGTATACAGAATAGGTAACTAGAAATATAGATAATAAATACACGCAAATGTTTTTGATATAATTTTCCGAATCGTAGGTATATGTTATAATATATACAGTTTAGGGTGAGTGTGGACGGACAAGTGCATGCAGCAGCTAAAAAAGGACAAGCGAAGGTACGAGGTATCATCAATATATGTGGGCGTTTTCACGTCCACGTTGGAATAACGTATACGAGCAATATATTAACAAGCTGTGCTGTGGTATAAGTAAATGCATGGCTGACGAAGGTGCATTGGTATAAGTCTTGACACCGAGGGGTGTCAAATGATGCACAGTCGGGCAAACTGAAGTAGCCGACCCGTTGCCTTTTTTTTTTTTCTTTGCTCGATTCGACTAATTGGAGGTTGAAAATAAATGCGCGAGCGCTGCTCACTTCGAGCACAACAGCTTGAATAAACAATTGGCAGGTGTCCATGGCGAGGATGTCTCGCTCCCGTTTGTTTCATCAATTCACGGAAACCCCGTATAACGCGAATTAAAATTCTTAGTCGGACTGGCACTGCTGTACCGAGAGTCGAATAAAATTTCCATTCGCGAAAAACACCGAAAAGTCCATTGACAGAGTCTTATATATTTTGCGCAGCTGCTTGTCGCGCTTCGAGTATCGGCCGCGGGGAAGCCCACGACGGAGGTACAAAAGACAAACAGCTGTTCCTCGAACATCGTCAATTCGCACCCGGGAAAAGCTCGGCCGCGCAGCGAAACGAAGAGCGCCGCGAAAGGAAAGAATATGGGGGGATGAAAATGAAAAAAAAAAAAGGCTTCGAGTCTGCACGCGATACATTTGTCAAGCTCCTGCGTTTTATACAGATCGCTCGAACTCTCCGGGTGTACGTGGAGAGAGAGAGAGAAAAGGAGAGCTTGCACTCGAGGGAAAGAATGCCCGTCACGATCCTCGCGTTCGCCTACGGTCCGACATCGTATAGAGTTTACAAAGGACGAGCACAAGAAGGGTATATAAGAGCGATGGGTTAACAATGGCACCGTCTGCGTCGGCGGAAATGCATTAGCGGCGCCGGGCAGTATTATGCGCGCTCGGATAGGTGCATGCGCACGGAGCTTGGCCTTGTTTCGCGATTTCTGCCTTTATTTTGGTATTTAGCTGTACCTATTCTCTCGGCGATGGTAGGGGTTACTCGGGAATACCACGAAGCTTACATGTATAAGATTGGGGAGCGCGTGTATCTTGCGACGAGGCGGGAAACGAGGGGTCTCGAGAGAACTACCCGTGTCACATCGACTTCTACGACGGAGATATATATATACCGCGAGCTGTTGTGCGCTGAGCTTCTGCTCCGGGGAGCTACGGAAGAGAAGAAGAGTGCAGAGGTCGGTCTACTTTCAGCCTTTTAATTTGATGAGGTTTTTTTTATCTTTCCCCACCCCCCACCACCATTTGCGATAACTCATGTTTTCCAGCGTTTAATTACTCTTGATAAACGAGTAACAATTATTACAAGCGATATGAGATTACATTTGTTCAACATCGACGCGAAATATTAATTATACATCGAGTTTACGATTAAACGTCAACAGAGAGAGAGAGGGAGAGCGATACATAATTTTGCAAGCGCATTACGAAATTAATGTTATCCGAAATTCATTAATTTTCGAGCACAAAACAGTACACGAATGTATATTTGATCGACCGACTTGTTATCGAAATCACTTTCGGCTTATTGAACTTGAAAAATTTAATCATCTTAATTAAAAAAGCTAAAAAAAAAAACAAAAACAAAAAAAAAAAAAGATTAATTCTTTATCAAACAGACGAGTGTTGTTTTCACTTATCGTTGACGAATCATATATGTATATAGATGTCATTGTAATTTCACTGTTGAATCAGTGTCGGTGATCAGTGGTAACAACTTTCCAATAATAAAATTAATGATAGTATCGCAATCTCACGACTACGCGCACATGTGTAGATATAGCTGTAGCAACAGCAGCTAGTAGCCTCATCCGGTATAAGTACAAAGAAAAGAAGACGTTTTATCTATCGCAATCAGTAGATGACGCCCATTACGCCCAGACTCGATGTACGCCGGACTGTGCATCCGACGATATAATATGTAACGTGTATATGGGTACAACAGAAACTGTAGGGTGTCGTGCACCGAGTGTTGCGAGAGTCAATCCATAGTAAACTACTTACAAACCGCGTGAGCAACGAGAACAAAAAGAGTCTGCTGCTGAAAGACGACGAAGAAACACGACGGTATACTTGCCACACGTTACTTCTACACATAACATGATTAACCGATTATACATATATGTGGTTATGCATACAATATCGTAATATATCTAGTCGGAGGTGAAAAAGAAAAAAAGAAAACATTTCTCATAATGTATACCTAATTTGAAAAAAAAAAAATAATAACAATGAAAGAAAACCTTTGTTTTCTCTACCCAGTTTTACAGCATACATAATTTAAAGTTCAAAATGAACGATTACAGTTGGCAAATCCTGCAAATTCCAACAACAAGCAGACGCGCGACAGTTAATTAATACCATAAGTAGGGGCACAAAAGAAAAAAAAAAAAAAAAAAAAGCCCCTCTTCTTCTTCGGAGCGGTGTTTTACAGCATCGATTACGCGAATCGGCTAATCGGAGGAGAGTCGGAGTGTGCAACTGCGGGGAGAGGAAGAGCCAGCGAGTGGCCGGCTCGACTGGTTGGGTATATATGCACATGCTGACCCAACGCGTACCCTGGGCGTGCAAACAACAGCAGACGGCGGAAAAACACGACCCTGCTCGGCGTCCACGAGTATAGGCACTTTCCGCAGTCCGTTCAACTCGACGGACGGATCAGGCTCGAGCGAAGGGGAAGGGGGTTGCTAAAACCAGGAGGAGGAGGTGAAGGAGCTTCGTGACTTGCATCTCGTACACAAACACGGTCGTCCAAGAGTATATATATATACATACGTCTGGTGTTTGTGTACGCACGCTTGGGTGTGCACTTGCTTTTAGCGCAGGTAAGAGCCATCTATTTTTGCAATCTGGACAGCCACCCCTGCCACGGGTATATACGTATAGGGTAGCCTCGGGCGTAGCAGCAAGTTGCCCGTGTGTGTATGTACAAGTCGCGCGACGAATCGATCAGGAGTCGAAACTTCACGTCCTTTTTCGGGGGATTGTGATGGCTCGACTGCCTGCCTTTGGTACGATTATTCCATTTCGAGAAATATCGCGATGGAAAAGATATAATATATACTGCAGCAGATTAAGAGATGTTGAACAGAGTACGAGATGGTACTATTCAATATATAAGCACGAATACGTGAAAATCGTTTCCACCGAGAGAGCGAATTCGCACCAGTTTCCGCCTCGAAGAGATAGGTACATCAGACAGTTTTTTTTTTTTTTTTTATTTTTACGCCGACCCAGAAGCACGTAACACAACGAACCCTGAACTTGTATGTATATATGTATATGTACAGGTGTGGTGTGCTGGTTTTTCACGAAAGCCGAAATACTTGCCTCCGCCCGAATTTTAAAGCTACGTGCCGGGAGGGGCGTTTCAAAAGCGACGTGAGAAATTTAAAAAATGCAGCCTGCAACAGCTCCGACGACGGGAACTCTTGTTCCTGCTGGGTTGGCTTGGTACCCTTTTTTGCATGTATGTAGGTATACAAGGAATTTATTTGCATTCGTCATTGGCAATAAGGGAAAAAGAGTTCCCGTCCCGTAAGCAAAGTGGGCCATTCGACAGCAGAGGGGCGGACACGGATGGAAGAAGAGAAAAATGAACATTAGCCGGGTAAACAAGAGAGGCGCGCCACGGGGCATAAATCTTCCACATCTCGGACGCATTTGGACGTCGCGCAATGACGACGGCGACGTATTACGCCAGTTAGGCGAGGCGTATATCTACGGCTGCACCGACGCGAGGCATCAATTTCAATAGGCCGGTATGCGCCTCTGGCCGTCGTTCATCATCATCATCACTGCAACGATAGCAACGAGTGTATACCCTGTACTGTAACAACGACAATAACAGCAGCTATTGGTGCGTCGGCGGAGGGGCAGAGGGCATCATCCCCATAAAAATAACTGTGCCAAATGCCCGGCGTTTGTACGTCACCGCGAGCGAGTTGCGCAAACCGCGTGTACGAATATATACGTAGGAGAAAGAGAGAGTTTTCTGACTCGCAGTGGGTATCACGTTTCCTGCGGAGGCACAAGACGCCACGAGATAATTTTTTACTGTGCCGGTTCTCTTTATTTTTCTCTGCGTATACTTACCCATGCAAAGGGCTTTGTGATATTGTCACTCCAATTTTTTGATACTTTCAAATATAACACTTGGTATGTTATGTCTGGAATATATATATTTTGGTACATCCGATCTATAGTCTAGATGTTATTTTTGTATTTTCGTGACTTCATAATCCATTTGCATTTACGTCAGTATCATTAAACATGTTTATATTCGTGTCGGCCAATATTATAAATCAACAAAATAACCTTAGGTACAGTAGGTACATACCTATACATACAAACAATCCATTATCGGCATTACAGCAATCGGAAATTTATACCTACTTCTACCTTGGAGTACAATGCAGCATCGAGTCTGCATCAATATAAAAACATATTATTACCCCTTTCCTTCGATTATAGGGAGATTACGATGCATCCTTATTCCATCCGAGCGAGCAGAAACCCAACGTATATTATACCCACTGTGACATTTTTTTGGCCACCACGACGCTCTACTGCTCTTATATGTGTAGGGAAAATAACGCGGTCGTTGTTTTCCGCCAAGAATAAGCCGGCCTCTGTTCGTACAACATATGCATACACACACACACACACACACATACCTCCCCGTTGTATGAGTATATTGTCTCCCCAGACGCGCGGGGGATGATAAGGATATCTGCATACACGTATACTTCCCCACACAGTGGCGTACAGGAGAGCTGTTTACCCTTTCCACGCTGCGACGGAGCCAGCTCGAATTGCTATCTCTTGCGTGCAATGATACCATACGTATAGGTATATTGTGTATGACTGTAGCGAGCGCGAGGGATGTTTGTATATATTATGTGGGTGTTTGCCTTTAGTTTTGTGTGCTAAAAGTATATCGGGAAGGAAGAGGAGGAGGTGAGCGCGCCTTACTTGCCGTGCCGGTGGATGGATAAAATACACACCGGGGCAGATTTTTGCCTCCGTTAGAATTGTCGCGCAGTCGTCGAGAATGCGATATTTTTGCGTAAATTACGTTACTTCGGGGATGTAGGGTATCACAGCTGTAAGGGTTTTACAGTCCCGTTTCGCCTTGAATTTAATCATCATTGCCCCGATCGGTGTGGAATAAAAGCCGGGAGCTTTCGTTTATTTTCTTCGTCGTCGTCGCGCGTGTGATCGGCAATCAATTTTCGAGATTTACAGGGGGCTCTTTACGGCCGGCTCTCGACTTCCTGCATAAATGCCACTCCACCGACCCTCGTTTACGACGGGAGCTTCGAGAACACATCGAATGTAAATTTGTCACGCTCCCCAACTTGGAAATAAGCTGCCATAGTCCGCGATTCGATCCTGGATTATTTTAGCACTTTTACGCGTCCCTCGTAAATTTGCTGCTTCATCTTGTACTGTAAGACTTTTTTTCGTTTCAATCTTTCATCGTAAATTTTGATTAAAAATCCGTAGAAAATACATCTTGTATTATATTCAACTTCCCAGCAGTTTCGTTCTTGAAAAATAAAAAAATACGCGACACAATTGGCGCGCGTTGAAATCGGAGCACAATTTTTTTCTAGAAAATCTGTACTATGCTTCTTCGACCTCATCAAGCATCGTCATTATCCACTGGTATACGGACCAATTGCCATTGTACGATATAGTTTTTGCAAAAACCAAACAATGGAATCTATACACAGCAGCGCTGTTTTTCATTGCCGCACAGTGAAATCACCGCAGCCGTAATCAATGAGAGCGCACAGTATCCGTGCGAAATTAGCAATTCAACGAGCCCAGAGCGAGCGCATATAGGTACGCGTGTTTTTATTGTCCCTTTATCACCTTCGCTGCTGATATACTCTATACATTGCCCGACAACGAGTGAATATCATTGACCACGGCCGCTACAGTTTTTTTTCTCCCCTCGCGCGCTTTCGATATTCTGGAATGGCAAAACAATGTCCACGCGCAGCTGCCAGTACAGCAATGTACCGATCGGTTCGACGCCTCTTTTTTTTTTTTTTTTCAACTCCAGTAGGAATGAGCTGTGAAAAATTAAAAACCTGAGCGCTTCGTTTTGGCACCATTACCGTTGGAGGGCATTCGTGAAATTATCCCACGCACCTGGTGGACGTTATTGGAGTATCGGCACGTTACAAACGCGTGTCGCGTTCACACGTCGATGTCCCTTTGTTTCTCGAAAGTGTAGCCTGTGCTCCACATATATGCACAAATGCAAAAACAAGGGAATTTGCGGAGCTTGTAAATAAGTCATTACCACACGAGGGCCGATGAGCCATTCGTTGGCGGACCGCCCTTAACGACGTCTGCTCGAAAAATTTATGGGGATCGTAAATCGCTGCCGAAGCGCGCTTGCAGGTATAGCTGTATGTACACTCTGACTCGTGTGCACAGGTTGCGGATAAATGAAAGAGCGCGGGGTTGTATTAATAACCCGTGCACCGGCACTACATACGTACATCCGCAGGCCTCGGCATCACGCGACCGGGAAGACGTCACCGAAGAAAAAAAAAGAAACAAACAAATTTATACACCGAAATGCGAAACTTCTCCATTGAGTGCGCACAGATTTCTGCCGAGTCGGCATCCATATAATATGTAGTTTCCAAAGCTGATCTACCGTTTTGAGTGGCAAACACTTGAATTATAATTCATTTTTTGTCTCGGACTCACGCTTTGAAAGAGACTTACATTATTCCGATGATACCCACGCGCGCAAAAAGACTTTTACATGCATCGCAACAACAAAACAAATATCGATCGCAGTTCTCTTTTTTTTTTTTTTTTTTTTTTTTTTCAGAGGGAGGAAATTGTTCCATCATCCGGTAAAAAAAAAAAAAGACGTAGAAAGTTTGATGAATCGACACGGAAGAGTCGGCGCGAGACAATTTTTCACCGCTTGTTTGACTCGCGAGGGAAAAAGTGTTAATCAAGAGCCACCCCCTGTATAGGCACAGTTCCCTCGAAAAGATTTCACTCGCCTACATGCTATCATTGATGCCTATACCACCGCGACGCCCGGATCTCTCAACCCCACCGATTCTTCGTTCCTCCTTTGTATAGACATGCGAGCAAATTATCGTGTACAGGTGATTCATTCGATCGGACGCGCTAGTCTACCCTCGCCAGTCTCCTAAAGCGTACTTTGATTTTTTACGTCTACATGCACACGGGTAACACAAGTTCGTTCGTACATAGCGAGAAAATATGTTGAAAGTTCCCGATTATCCCACACAATCTGAGCTCAATTTAATATTTGAACGTCATAATTATCTTCAAATATTCCATTAAATGCAGATGTTTGTAAACGTGCTGGTGTTTTTCCCTCAATTTCAGTCTTCGATAATGATAAAAAACCGGTGAGATTACTAATTGCAAGTAAAGCTGCACCACTCGAAAGTTTTTTCGTTTATTTTCAAGATCACGAGTACGTAGCTCGAGAATACCTGCGATATTACCGCCTTCCCGCGTAATTTTTCAAAATAATAAGTATATGGTGTAGGATGCACAGAGTTCGTGCGGGAAAATCGCCCACTCCGCACTTGTGGGCGCAAGGCTCCAGGATGGCGCGATTCTTCAGGTGCAGTACCATGGCATACACGCGTGCAACGAAGGATATGAAGAAAAAGAGTTTTAACAACGTAGCTTCCTACGCGCCGGCGCCACTTGGGCGTATCATCGATGATTCGTCCGTCCAGTGGATTGCGAAACGTAATAACAACGCGCATGGAGTCTAGGGAAGTGCGTGGGCACGAGGGGCCATGCCATATAACACACAGCGCTCCCGGCAGGTGGGACGAAGCGGAGAGAGGACGTCGAACTACTGTGAATGGATCCGAGAAGTATTTACCTCGGCTGCACTTGGTTGCCCGGGTGCTGATAGCTGATGATGCTGGCCCGAGGAGACGGATGGCCTTGAGTAGGTATATACACGTACATTTACCTATACCCCGCGACTGTATAATATATCCACGCGCGCGCGTGTGTAACAAGTCTGTGTGTTTTGACGTCTGGTTCCGTCGAGATGGAGTGGGTGTTTCGTATCGATTTGTGTCTACGTGTACACGTACAGTTTTTTTTTTTTCTTCCCCTCTCGTTTGCGACTTTTTTACGATAACTGTACCGATGTTTTTCTCCAAAAAGGTCTGCCTGTACCGGAGAAATGGCTTTTTTATCTGTACCTGATGTCTACATCTGCCGACGATATTGTCGGCATTACTACACGGACATTTCTTGCGTCAATATAACTGGGGAGGTGACGTGGCATTACACAGTTAAAACAAAACAGGGCGAAAAAACGAAAATTTTTTGATTATGAAAATTTAACGACAGAGTATATTTGTAGAGTACGGCGTCGCCGATGACCTGATTCAAGATGCGCGCGACTATTGAAATATGCAAGAAGCTGCAGAGGGAGAATCGACAGTTTTACTTTTGTCGATGCATATAGATGAAAATCAGGTTATAGCTTAATGGAATTTTTTCGTGATAATAGTATAGTACGGGGGGGGGGCAGATATTTCAGTTCTACGTCGGAAATTGCATCGATCCTTCACCGAGAGTATATTTATACATGTATAAAGGATTTTAACAAGCGCTGGCTGCCGATAATAATTAACAAAGAAATTTAATCAAGAAACCCTATATGTATATATTCGCGAACCTCAAGCAACCATTTATGTACACCACGTTTGCAAACACGCAGATGTCAGAGGCAGCAGTACTTACTATACGTGTTTGTGTATTTTCATTCAAAAAGGTGTACAACTGGCATATACGAGTCATAAGTTGCGGTGCCCACTGCTCGTCCCCTGCAAGTGAGCACAGCTTGCACTTGTCATTCGCAAGCATCCGTGTCCACGAGTTCGGTTACGACACGAGTACCTATATAGCGCTGTGGCTGGGTTGGGTAATCGTTGGAATGTCGCGACGTATTACAAGTGAAATAAATTTAAGTGTGATTTTAGGAACCATGTTTTATCGCAAATATTGTGTCGGAGTCGTAACCAATAATATATAATTACAGAAAAAATTTCACTTCGGTGATTAAATATTTGATAACAAGTTGGAGTAGTGGGCGATATGCTAGTGGGCATTGCCTAAACGAAAACGTACCTGTCGAGTTGAGCGTCGATCTATGATGTAAAAATCACCTTTGTCGCTTCGTAGAGCCACACACCTCAAACGAGGTACTGATAAATCTTATGTTGCAACGGAAAAGTCAATGCGATAAAATAAAATTGAGGCGATTCGAGAAACGGTGACACGTACGTATACGGTTTATTTACCGACGAATCGTAAAAATCAAAATTCCCAATCGAAGAAGACAAAGTGTTTCGAAAGAACTTCTTGTTTGGCCAGCAAATCAAGTCTGTTCGATAAACTTTGCCGCTGGAAGCCCGAGGCTTGAAATTTGTGACTTTTTTTTTTCTTCTTCAATGACGACTGTATTAAATTTCCCGTGCCTCGATGCAATAGACCCGAAAATCGGTGTCAAAAGCTCTCTTCGGTGGCATAATCACACTTCATTAGCATCGAAATTCGTGTCGGTGGCAAGCCGCGTTGAATTTTCAAGTGTACCAATTGACACGAAATCGCCGGAGTGAAAGTGCCGATACACGCGATGTACTGTATTCCAGTGGAAAATTGTACAAACGAGTTTGCCTCTGCAACAACAATTGAACGGAGAAGAAGAGGGAAAAAAAAAACAGGTTTATCTCTCTGTATAATCTCAGCTGATTTCACAATGGTTTCGCGTAAACTTTATGACCTACTAAAACTGTCGACGCAGCCGCGTCCGCATGAATGAGCGACGCCAAAAGAAAAAAGTTGTCGAAAGGCCAAAAACCGGACGGGGCAAAGACTTTATAATCGCGCTCCACAACCGGCTACATGTGTACACATACTCTGCTCGTTCAAGTGGCCACAAAAGCTCGAGCGTTGGTCAACTACAGGCGATGGCGGTGAAACCGTAGTGGGTCACAAAGTTCTTCTTGGTATGGCATGCATAACGGGTGGATACATTTGATAACCGTAGATTCATGCTTGCCTGCCGGGTTTTGGATTGCCGTTGACTGCGGTGGTGCGGTACATGATGGCGTAAATCTTACAAATTTTCTTTAGAGAATTAAAAGTATATAGATATACGTGCATTCCTCTCAAGGGGACAACTTGAGTGTTGAGTATTTGCCATACTCTTCTCAAAGTTGTCCCTTAAAGTAAAGTGTTCCCATGATGATATGGCACCTACAGCGCGATTTTTTCCTATTTCGACTAGAAAAGTCAGCAGTTACATTCCTTTTCAGGTTTTTCAATTTCACAATTCAAGTCAACTTTGTATTTCCTATTCGTTGGTCTAGGTTGCGGCTGGTTTTTTAAAAGAACTACATGGCACTACTTCAATTACCACATAACTTTTTACCAAGATGAAATATGACTAAAATATTCCGGATCTCAACGAATCATAAAGTCTCTCAAATCCGGTAAGAGTTGCGGCTGGTTTAGATTTCCGATCACCTTCGGGCCTCAGCTCTTGGTCTATTAAAGTAAATATTACCATACAAGTCAACAGAATCCATTCCGGTGCTGGTGTCACGTGGTAGTTCAGCTGACGTATCGTGAAAAAGTGTATACGCTCTCACTATTTGCAAATGGAAAAACTACCTAATACTGCGACTTTGCACTTGTGCATTTACCTCTCGCTCAACCGCTCGTGTGGAATTGAATTATTATATTGACTCGACTCCTCTCCAATTCTCTCATTTTAAATTATTTTTGGCTAACAGCCAGTTTCATGAACGGTGTGCCGGCAGGTTTTTTTTAGAAATTAAAAAAAAAAAATGTTTAGCCTTTGCGAAACGAAAAATACCATGGACTAAGATTTTTTTTTTTTTATGTGGAAATCCGAAAGTCATGCGACACCAAGGCCACGGGCCCTTAAGCCTCATAAAGCTGCGGCCTCATGCTCACTCGTGACTCACATAGCTATAAGTACACAGTGTTATCTTTTAGCCTTTGAGGAATTTCAACGTCGAAAGCTAAACAGAAAACAGAACGAGCAACCATCAGAGCTCGGGTCACAGCCGCAAATCCGCACCTGCACACGCTCGATGTTTAGGTATGCGTGCAGTTGCAATGTAGTGTATCTACATGTGTATGTATAGGCATTAAAGCTATAGTAAAAATTTTTCTGCTCTTTTAAGTTTGCTTCAGTTGGGTTTTGACGACTGAAGGATACAGTCGTACCAAAGTGACAGAAGACAAATTGCTCTATACACCTCCATCTTAACTAAGAAACCGAAACTATACGTGTCAACAACGTCCACATTCTATTTATCGATCAGAGAGAGAGAGAGAGAGAGAGAAAGAGGTATGTGTCCTCGTGTTTTTTTTTTAATTTTGATTATTAAATGGCATATTATTTGATTCGTTTGTCATTCCTATACGTGACGCTCATAAAAAAATTAAAGTGACTGGCCAGTCGGATTAAATTACAATATGGCCACATGGCCAGTGCGGCGTACCAAATATGGATCCTTTGTTCGATGATAAATATTGATATCTCTGGTTAGGTTAGGTGTGTGTGCCAGTCGATCTTCGAGCGAGAATACATTTAAACTTCTTACGTGTCCTAACATTATCTTCAAAAAAAATTAACGCAAGTTCAATAAAAATAATACTTGCTTGCTTTAGAAACGAAAAACAAATCGTCGATAACAATCAAGTGTAAATTTTTTTTTTTTTTTTGCAGCTTGAGCTAAAAATATGGAGTACGAGCCGTATGAAATTTGTCCCCACGATAAAAGCCACCAAATTCTCAGGTCACGCATGGCCGTTCATCTGACTAAATGTTCTAAAAACCATCGTAAAACCAAGAAAGAGCAGTGTCCATACGACCCACGCCATCTCATCAATCCTGAAGATTACCAAGTAGGTATTTGTGTAATTGGTATAGGTGTATTAGATCATTGATACTTTTAAACACCTAAATTTTAGTATGAACTATTGATGTATGCTTACAGAGCCATGTTAAAACCTGCCCAGCTCAAGAATCTGTCTTGCATCATCGTCTGCGTGATGGCGATAACAAAACAAAAACTATTAATATTCCTCCAGTGTCTAATGCCAGCACAGCAGAAACAGTTATGGATCTACCTGTTGTCAATTGGGATGATGTGAGTAAAAACTTATGTTAAACATGTTCCAACCCAATAGTGAACGATTTTTGATGAAGCATATTTTCTTGACAAGTGAAAATTGTGTGATTACTAAGTGTCATTTAAATACATGATTTTAAATATTCAATTTTGATAGGATCAGGAGGTAGCCAGCTACAATCCACTGCGAAACATTGAACAAAAGGAGGTTCTTCGACCTTTGTTGATAGCTTCAAAGTCGGTAAAGAAAAAATTTAAAGAGAATGAAAGAAGGCGTATGCAGCAGCTGTTGAACGAAAATGAGAGAAAAGAAAATCAGAGACGAGAAGAAGAAAAAGTCGCTGCGGTAATTATCCCTCGTATTTCTTTAATTTTGTTGTCAATGATTCTTAGTCTGTTGAATATGATCTTTATTTACCTCGTAATCATTTAACAGCAAACAGTTATGTCTGCTCCATTCGAGGCACTGACAGATTAATCAAACAAGGCAAACATAAAAGCGTCAGTACTAATAAAAGAAAATTATTCAAAAATAATCATATGTTTTAGGAGACTGGTGTACGAAAGCTTCAAAATAAATCTAAGGTTGTAAAAAAACCGAATGTAGAAGAAACGGCAGGAATAACTGGAGTAATTAAACAAATTGAAGAAGTTCAGGTAATTTATATTTTTAAATTTTTTAGTTTAATTTTCAAGTATCTTTAAAGTACGTTATGTTGGATTTTATAAAGAATTATCAAGATTTATTTTAGTTCATCATGAAATACAAAATATTAATTTTTATTTGAGAGAGCAACGATTACTCAATAAATAATAAAAATCAAAGTTCTAAACATCGACGATCAAACAATTTTGGTGTTAAAAAATTTGTTTACTCTAATATTACAGATTGATGACAAATCTGTTGCACAACCCGAAGCATCAGGCAAGCTCCAAACAAACCAATCAGCTAATGCCGAAGCATGTGCATATCAAGGAGCAATACCAAAAGAAGCAAAGAATACTACATCGATTGAAGATTCATCCACGAGTCAGCAAGCCAAAGAGAGTCCAAATTCACCAAAAAAAGTTCCATTCAGTTACGCTACGGCCCTGAATCGTAATGTTGTAAGTGACGAAAAAAATAATATTACTTTGAGTTCTTCCTCCACATATGTTGATAACGCTACTGTAGATAAGAGTTGTGTAGAACTAAACCACGATTTTGATAATGCTCTAGAAGACGGCAACGAAGAGGATCTAGAAATGAACAATATTCCCGAAATCATAAATGAAATGGAAATTGAAGAAAAAAAACGAACTCAACGTTCAACGCAACAAAATTCTGCTAAACAGAAACGCACCAACTTAAAAAAAGAAGAAAAAAAAAGCAAAATGAAAAACTGTAAATAACCACCCTCGATAAGTTAAAAAATAGTACAGAAAAAAAAAATATCATTACGTCAGTAGTGCCTTCACACCACGATAAATTACAAATAAAGCAGAAAAAATATAAAAAATTACTGTTACTACTGGTGAATGCGTTAGTTATATTTTGATTAAAATACTAGGGTACGAAAATAATTTCTTTTTCTTCTGAGATTTCTGCGAAACATTTACGTTGTATGTAATTTCACTTAAATATATTTATGTATGAATAAGAAAAAATTTGTTTTATTTTATACTTTATCTACCAATAAAAATAAGCGTTTGTTATTCTTGAAATTTTTATTGTGTTGTAAAAAAGTTAATTTTTTATAAAAAAGTAAAAAAAAAAAAAAAATTATTCCTAGCACAACAAAACCTCACAAGTATGAATCAAAAAGATAACATTTACATAAAATTATTAAGAAATATAAATAAACTAAAAATTTTAAGTCGACTTTGTCTTACGTGATGTATTCTGCACAAAGCTAACACACCTTAGCCAGCGAAATATGTTTTTCCGAAACTGCGTAGGCTTATTTCTGGTCAGCTTTTTCAATACTTTAAAAGCTTCTTAAAAAAAGTCCCCCCCACGTGTGGGTGGTCCTGACCATCTGCTGTTTCAAGCGGAAGGGCTTTTCCGTAGGTGCAGCTGAGTGCATTTTCGTCAATGGAATACCTTGCTGTGGCTGTGCGGGTGTACAACTACACCGGCGCCTTGTATAAGTCGTTAAAGTCTCTGCAGGAGCCACAAGACAAAGTAAAGGACAGTCTTCACAGCGAAGTAACGACCATTAACGTCGCAGGCGTGGTTCTTTTGACGCTTTGTAAAGCTCGACTGCTTATTTATTATAAAAGGGACACATGAATATAAACCGTCGCTGTAATGACCCATACGATTCACTCTGAGAGAAAAATAACTCTCATACGTGGAAATCTTAATTTTCCGCAGTAAACCTCATATTTGTAATTTAAAAGTTTCGTGTTCAACTTTTTTACATCGCAGCATTGTACAATGTATAAATAAACAAACAAGGTAATGTTTAATGTTTTAAACTATAATTCGACATACACGCGCTTTGACTGATCTACGAAAAAATGGCACGTAATCTAAAATGAAATCATTGATTGATAACTTCGATTAAAAATGTCACACTCCTTTCAGAATTGATAAAAAGAGCGGAAACACATAAAGAATTCACGGCTCGAAGCGAAAAAAACTTTTTCTCCCGCCGAGCGAAGAACTTTTTTCCCAACTCGGAGTAGAAATATACTCATCCCTCGAGTACATTTCCGTAACGAGAGAAACATCTAATTTACTAACAAGGGTGGGGGCGATTAAAAAATCAAAGGGTAAAGTTTTTCATGCCACGCGGCTGCACGAAGGGCGGATATAATTTTCCTCCCGCTACCGATGACGAAGTTTTCCGAAAAACTTTTCTCCCCCGCGATAAATGAATACAAGTCAACTTTTTTTTAATTGCTAATGCAGTGTCCCCCAGGGGGTTGTATGTACATGCAGAGGTAAGACTGACTTTAATATTCAAGCTGCGCGAGCCATTCTAACGCATTACCAGTGCAATGAATCCTTTAGAAATTTGAAAATAAAGCAATTATAGTTAAACTCGAGTTGGATGTGAAGCAACAATGTTCGGGTGATCGACCGACGGAGGGGAACTTTATCCTCGTGTAGGTATGAGCTCAACACTTGCTCTCTCCTCTTCTCGTGCAACAGCGCAAGATCATCTATTACGCGTGCGATGACTCAGGGTGTAACAGATTTTATCTCATCGCCCGGCGAAGATAAGAATGCCCCCCCGAATAATCGTGCAGCACCAACGCTTGAATACATTTCACGCGTAATAAATACATTTGAATTCTCGAGAGCCAGCCTTTACGTGTCATGATCATAATACGCCCGAGGTTGCGTTGGATGGAAAAGTTTGGCCGCAAAGAGTAGCATGTGTGTCTGGAAGGCGAGGCGCGTAAAAGGATTACGTTGGGGAGGATTTTAATTTTTTTTTTTTTTTTCAAGAACTTAACCATGCAGGTGAGGGCCTCACCCGCGTGCCTTTCTTTTTTCGTTACTGTGTACAATTATCATTGCTCGCGGGAGAGGAAGCGTTGAAGGGTCGTCGATTGGGACCGATAGCGGAGGGTCTGAATCCACGGCTTGGCTTAACAACGGTTATTTCGAAAAAATAAAACTGGACAGCCATTTCCGAGTTTTTCAACTTTTCTGTTCGTTAAAAGAGCTTTTTCAAGCTTCCCCCCCCGAGCTTTGTTTTTTTGTTGAAATATTAGATAAAATGAGTGTATTTTACGTGCAATTATCGAGCTCGAAAAGCAAAGGATTTTTTATTCCCAAACTCACGGCGGTCCATTGGCAGAATTGGCGTTGAACATTTGCAACTCACCTGTAACAGAAAAACAAAATGGTTTCGTTAGATATAAAAAGCGTAAATTTTCTTGTAACTTGGGAATAATAAACAATGGGGGCGTTGGTATTTCTCACGCGACAGAAATGCATGCTAAAAGAATAATGGCCCCAAGAGGGCGATATGGTGTTGTGTTGCATGGTATGTGTGTGAATGCGTAACCAATAAGGAATGGACCGGCCAAGTATAAGTGCCTACGTGACAAAGTCATAACTCATTAACCTCGAAAGCCGAGAAAAGAAGGGCAAGCCCATCCGCGGTTTCTCTGGTAATGATGCTTCAGCAGACATGACGATTCCGAGGGAGCATTGTGTGCAAATCATCGTCGTTCGCGACGACACTGGATTGTATTTTAATATTATTGTAAATAGCTGCAAAAAAAAAAAAAGAAAAAAAAAAGTTTGTTTCTACATCCTACGTGTTTGCGTCAATTTGATGAATTCATCACTCATACAACACAATATGGCGAAGAAGCTCTAATGAACATGCGCCTCGGTAATTAATTGTGCATGTCGTTGACACGATTACTCAAATGAGTGTGTAGTACCGACTGTGGGGTATAATTCAAGGGTCTTTAGCTGTTTGAGCTACTCTTGAAAAAAAAAAAAAAAAAAAAAAAACCAACATACTTTTTGGAGGAATATACTCCACGTCGAACCATTAAAAGAACTCGTCTTTCACGAGAGTAAATGAACGTGAAAAAAGTATATACTAAAAGAAAGTTTTAACTCGAGTCCTCGTGCAAAAAAAGAAGAAAAAAAAAGAGCGAGGGTACAAATATTTTTCCGTATTTTTCTCAGCATGATTTTTCGTGCCCAAGGTAAAACGCCACGCAAAAGAGGTTGAAACAGCCATTAACGCGACCGCAGAGCCCGTCTAGCGAGAAACATACTATACAGTCGATAATCGTAACGACATTAAAACACCGGCACTGCGAGTCGGGCGAGAACCACTTTGAATTCACGGGCATCAGCCGTTCCGTGCACCGCACCCGAATCAAAGTCATCCAAAAGGGTAACGCGTTAAATTGCACATTAATAATTCACGCGCCACCTCCGCCGGACACAGCCCACCTTAGCCCGCGGAAAGGGGGTACAGGCGCCAAGGTATATACACGCACTTCGCAATGTCCTGTTTAGCATCCAAAGCGAAAACGCCGGTCCGCTGCAGCAGAGTTCGTTGAATTTCCAACCCCACCCATACACGTATACTACGTAACATTATGTATGTACGCGCGAGTAAGGAGGTCACGTACAGTAGCGCAGCTTCCGTTGGAATATATTCTGCGAAACGCCGCAGTTGGCGTAATATCAAGCGAGAGAATGTGCTTCGGTCTTGTGAATTTCTGGTACATGTATCGGGAGATTTAATTGTAGTACCAATTGGATTTGTCGATTGATTGTTGGCGGGTATGATAACAAGGGTGCGCTATACCGTTACTGGATATCAAGGTATCACCGAAATCTCAGAATCGGCTAAGAGAAACAAAAGAGGCAACGAAAACACCAAAAATCGCTTAAAGCTCTCAGCTGGTCACGGACCTTGGCTCTAAAAGCTCTCCCTGCGGAGATCATTTAAGCTTCTCTGTGTACGTTGGATAAAAGCTTGCCTTCGTTACATAAAATCAATTATCTGCTCTGAAGCTCCTTTGTACAGTGTGACCGGGCCAGAGATATAAATATTTCGGAGCATAAGAGAGAAACATTGTATCCTCTTTATACTGCAAGTTTTTCTTCGGTATGACCCAAAAAGCTCAGCGTCTACGAGTCAGATCCCGCGAAAATTTGTCACTTTGCCGCAAGTGCATTACACCTCCTGAGAGCACCCATCGGTACAGTTACGAGCTCGCGAGGAGAGATAGAGAGGAATGAAACCGGTTTCTAACAAAATCGGCCCTCCGCTCGCTCCACCATCAATTCGAAGAGGATAAGAAAAAGTTGAGCGTCCCCCGCGGGTGGATTCGGATTAACATTGACGCCGGGGCTTCCCTCCATCACACCTATATATACATATATGTACATCCATAGAGTATATTATACGTATGGCAGTAGCGGGCGCTCTTTGTACCTACATACTCGCTGCACTTTTGTATCATACACATGGAGCCCTCGCCCCCACCCCCCGTCTCTCCTCGAGAGCCCGAAGGCACGGGCACATTCTCGAGCGAGGGTTTTGGGTCACGGTTGAGCTTTGAAGTTGTCGAACGCGCCCCCCGGCTTCAAAGTTTCGACCGGAGGGTCGCGCGAAAAAACCAAGCGTGCATATTTCGGACGGGAAAGCGGGTTAGTTGCACAGTGGACGGCCTCTTGCTGAAATAAGGGCTAAAGATGTGCACATACGAGAAGAAGAATACCTCCTCCCTGTTGTACCCATCTATCCGTGTATGGATCAGAGTACATAGAGTCAGAGGGGAAAAAAAGGATACACGGGCGCGAGGCAGAAAGCCATTGTGCAATACGAAGATCGAGGTAGCGTCCGGGCCCAAGCCCCTCCGGGGCAGCCCGAGAAAGTTTGCACGGGTCCACGAACCCTTTTCTCTACGAGGACAGGTATACATATACATATATAAAACGAGAGGAGCCGCATATGAATAAAACATTTGGCTCGAAAGGTTGAAAATGTTTGTCGTTCGATCGCAGTTTCTTCATAAGAAAGGGAGAGGGACAACCAAAGGCTCAAAAAAAAAAAAAAAAAAAATCCATTCACCCCGGTAACGACGGTATAAAAGCTCTCGGCCTATACGGAGGGCGGTGTCCCCTGGTGCGCCTCGATAATAGCCGACTCTCGTAGAGAGAGAGAGGAGCACGCGTGATTTCAGCTGGCACGGAATCACGAGGGCACCGCGAACCAATTCATCATATACGCGCCGTTTTGCCCCCACGGGGACCCACCCTACACATTATTTCCACCACTGCCCATCCGCTACCGCGGTAATAACAAGGTCATTTCCGAATACATATGCGCACATACCAGCCACGGAGGACTCAGCTGCACCGTAATGATCGTACTCGTCCTCTATGATATACTTGTCCCAAAGCTGGGGGTGGAGCAGGTATACATATTATGTAGGCAAAGGATGTGGAGAAGCTATAGGTCGGATCGATTTTTCAGAAGCTAAAATTTCGCACTCTACTGTTCTTAAAAGGTGTGCGCCGCGAGACGCGAGCTACATATACATACAAAAAGTTTTGGCGGCTCTCGGTTATTTATGGATTGCCGCGATCGCTTCTCGTGCATTAGGAGGCAGCAACCCTCCTCCCCTGAGGCCTCGACGCGTCGGGATGAATTTTAATTTTATTCCTCGGGTATATGATAATATACATACAGGCGGATACGAATGCCTTTCTCTCTCTCTTTTTAGGGGCGGAGCTGAGGCGCGGTATTCTTTTACTTCTCGCAGGAACTCTACTGTACAGTATATGGTTATTAGAGGCTCATTTTAATGATCAACAACGGCCATTAGACATGGATGAAGGAAACAAAATAATAATTATAATCATAACTGACAACGACAAATATGGGTTAAACGATAATTAAAAACGCCCATACCTTGGGGGTACTACTCACTGCAGGTTGTTTTTTTTTTTTTCATTCATAAAAAAAGTCATCACCTTCACGCTACCGATAAAAACCACGCACGGGCGCGATAAGACGACCCACTGTGCAGCAACAGACTCCGTTATCTTCGCAATTCCCCAAACAGCTCCCGGGGAGCGTCACTGCACGAAATAATGGCTGCACGTTTTCCGACACAGGTGTCGTTCATACACGCTTTTCTCGGGCACCCTAACTGTTTTTTTTTTGCTCTATTATTTTATATGCACTTATCCGTTGTTCATTAAATGCCATCTGCGAACTGCGATAATTGTACCAAACAGCGTGTGGTGTGCGGTCCTCGTTTGTAATGCGCCAATAACAGCATTACGACCGTACAGTATAGCGTCATCAGCCGAAATAGTTGTGTACAGAGCCAAGCTCCCCTCGTCTCATAGTTTTCGCATCGGCTGGTTCGCCCATATACGGGCCGGCAGATGTGCGTTCGGATAATTCGGGAGCAATTTTGGATTTCGTATCTTGCTGATACCTCCCCTTTGGCTGTAAGCGCGTATACATGTGTGCGGGGATGGACGAGGCCACACGATACGTGTGTACAGGGGGATGGAACTATCGAGAAGCGGAGCCGGATAGATGGAGCAGCAGCGGGATTTTCCGGGATTATTTCGGCAGGAGGTTGGCACGCGCGAGCGCGTTTTTTTTTTGTTTTTCTCTCTTCACGCGCAACGCTCCGACGCTGTCCGAACCCGATAGCGGGAAATTGTTATTTTCGACGGATTCCCAGGGGACTCGAAATGAATTCGTTGCCTAGAAAACGCGCTAGAGCTATATATACGCAGCGTGACGTATTTGATGGTGCAGGGTATTATTCGAGTGATTTTGACTTTGGGCAGCTGTGATGAAATTCCAACTGTTTGTTTGTCTCGATCTTGTGATAACATTTTTTAAATATATATACTCGTATCGATCGAACATGAGCCAAAAATGACAAAACGAAATCAACGCGCGTCGATGGAGGAAAAAAAAAGAAAGAAAGAAAATAAAGATTACATATGAAACATCAACTGGCTGTTTAATCTCTCTATAATATTGCTTTTTGTTTGGCGCTCGGTATCAGCGACACTCGGCCAAGACGCACCAAACCGTAGATAATAAACGTCAATTCCAGCCAATCTCCCTAAATTGGCATCGATTGGCGAGTGACATCGACTCTGGAACAAATGCAATTTTGTCGAAAAATCGCCCCGTTTAATTTCAAATATAATATATATAGTATACACGGACGTGTATCAAATGCGAATATAATATCATCTCAACGCGGTGTAGGGGCTCATTGAACTCGGGCGCGCGTGATTTATGAACCCGATATATATGTATATGTTCTACGGCCCGTCATAATTATCAAACGGGACGTGAGATACATCGATTCCAGCTTGCCATAATACATCAGTCACGTGTATATAATAATGTATACAATGGCCGAGCGCAAGCAATACGACGAATTTATTACAGCCCACGCGTCGCGCGAGACAAGCAGATTGTGCATTAAATGCGCTTCTAAGGGTACTGTATAGGTGATGGCGATTGGACTGATGGACGCGTAGTGGCTGAATAGGCGAGAGACCTTTGATTTTTATATAGATTTACGCTCGGATTTACGTACACGTTTTTCATACTCTCCCGGTAAAAGGGTGCTGCAGCTGATTAATAACTCTGCTTCGCTCGGAATCCTATGCAGCCGGTCGTCAAATGCCGTCCGGCGTAATTTCATCCGTCCTTCCGTCCGTTGCATGCACCAAAGATTCCGAGGAATCCAAGTATATATATGTATAATCACCATCAGTACATGTACAACATAGCAGCAGAACTTGTGCTTTTCCATCTCAAGTTAACCGA
Organism: Copidosoma floridanum; assembly: GCF_036245765.1. Classification (NCBI taxonomy): domain Eukaryota; kingdom Metazoa; phylum Arthropoda; class Insecta; order Hymenoptera; family Encyrtidae; genus Copidosoma; species Copidosoma floridanum. The sequence goes on from NW_028321890.1 coordinate 37,410,610, forward strand.
GGATCGACGAGTCAGCTGCCTCTCGTGTGCACTCACCCCCGCGCCACAGCTATATATACACGTCCACTGACGTACATCTATATACAGTAGAGGAGGGGAAAAAAAGATTCGTCTTAGCCTTGAAGTTTTTAGGGTCGGCTTTCATTGCTTGCGGCGGATGGTGGAGGAGCTTCCGGATGAATTACGGCCCTTCTGGTCGGTCACGTTCGCGTATATATACGTAAAACACAAGAATGAGTTTGACCATCACCGATGTATATTTATGCATACACATTTTCTGCATCAGAGAGGATAGTAAAAGGATTTTGTCGTACATCCACACGAATTTATAATATGCAGCGTTGCATTGTCAATATGTATAGTAATTACATATACATTTGGAAACAGTAGGATGCGCATGTGCTACTTATTATTCTTTGGAGTTTTTGAAAGCGAGGTAGCAGCAACACAACCCAGGGTATACTATATATTCACGTATATATTATTTCTGGTGCACATTATACGCGTTCACAGGGTGCATCTTGTGACCATTTCTCTCTCTTGGTCCGTCATGCCGCTCATTCCGTATTCGAGTCTATGGGTTACCCCTCGAGCTCTTGCTTCCCCATTTCCTCTTCCGCACTCGGTGAACATGTATATAGATATGAAAGGCATGTAAGGTACAGCGCAATGGTGCCACACATGCCCCCAACGGTGAAATTAAACTCGTGTGTCCCGGAACTTCCTCTCGCATGCTCCGGTTGGCGAGAGTCTATTCTATATACATCATCCCAGCCGTTCTTCGTAGGTATATAGCATTCCTCGCATGCGACACACACGTGACAACAACTCGGCGTACCTATAATGCTTTACATTACCTTATACGTACAAAGACCTGCATGCAATCCTTCAAGAAACAGCGACGTTCTCCGCCGAGTCTCCTCGTAAGGATATTACATGCGCAGTCACAGGTCGGAAGAAGGTAGCATATGTTATCGGTATAATATATAATACACGTAGAGGACACACGCGCAGGAACGGAGGAGGGAAAAAAGAAAGGCAGTCGACTCTGTTTGGACAACGTGATGTACGTATAACAAACAACACATTATTCTTCATTCAAGGCGTCTGTGAGAATCGACACTGAAAAAAAAAAAAAAGGGAATATCTTATGTAGTCTCACGCGCTTCTTCTTTTAGGGAGGAGGGAAGCAAATAAACCAAATAGTTGTAAAACGTTTGGAGTAAACGTGCCTACTGCCCGAATGTTTACACAGATGCATGGGAGTGGGGGGGGGGTTTATGTAAATTTTTTTTTTCATACCAGCAACTTATTGGATCGCGCCCACGTGTTTTAGTGTGTATTATGTATACCATAAACGCACAGCGACGACTGATCCCGGCCAATCGCACCAACGGACGTATATATATACATGGTTTGGAAAAAGAGCCGCTCGAAGGTTCGCCTCGAGGAGGCAGGGTGTAAAATATCAGCCGAGAGATGTTTGGCAAAATTGCCTCGTGGCGACAGGACGCACTTATACCCCATACGTCGTGTTTGTAACACTTTGGGCATAATATAATGCATACACATATTGTATATATTGTACACTTTGTGGCGAATTTGCGTGCACTCGGCCCACGCGCCCGCACTTATGGTAATAGGTATATATATCTGGGCGCAAAAGCTCGCCCGCGACGACGCTGCATAATGCAATTGCCGCTCCCTGCAATTTACGCGCGGGACCCAAGGCGCCCTCCTCCACTTATATATAATATACCGCTTGAGTGCCGTTGTTGGCGCCGAGTTCCCTCGTATAGGTATATATTATTATTTATCGAACTCTGTAGTTGCGAGAAAAACGGGTCTACGCTGTACCCACAGGGAAATAGAGGCTGATCCATCGCACTCTCACGCGCTCAATGTACCGACGCCGTAATCACGCGTATGGACGAGGCAAAAGTATAATTCACGAGAATAGTATGTAAGAAAATCACGAAAGCGTCGGGCTCTTCGCTCGATACGCAATTTTTTTCTAGTTGACACCGCTGGCGTGCGAAACGATTGAGAGGAGGAGCAGTGCGTGTGTAGGTATATGTTACAAGGGTCGCGGAGGATGGGAGGAGAGGCGCGAGTGACACTGTCAAGCCCTCGTCAATGGGCTTTGTGTGACCCGGTCAAAGCTCCCCAGCTCAAAGAGCACGCGGGCAGGATGGAGTGGCAAAAAAAAAAAAAAAAAAAAAAAGAGCTAATACACACGGCTGACAGGCAGCGGGGCAAAAATACGCCAAAGTGAAGAAGAAGGGAATCCACCATTTAGATAGTGAGGGGAGTCTTTTTTTTTTTTTTCATACGAGCAGTCTGGCGGTGACGGTAGCGAGAGGATGAGGGCGCGCACATGCGTAGCGACGTGTAACGCTGCGCAGACGGAGCTGTTCAGCCCCGATTTTCTAGAGTCACATCCGCGGGACTGTAAGTAACGCGTGGCTCTGTGTATAATACTCGTATATGTTATAAGCGAGGGGGCGTCCCACGTGCAGCGACGTCTAAGAAGGCGCATACACACACCGAAGCGCGGATCTGTGCGAGTGACAGTCGCTGCGTGTGGTGGGTAAAGTAAAGGAGGATACAAGGAGCCGAGGAAGAGAGGAAGGAAGGAGCAAAAGAGCTCCCCCTCGAGCGCGCAAGCTCCCGAGACGACGAAGGTACCTACATGTATATATATAACATGATGGTAAATCCCAGCGTTGTCACTGAAAAAAAAAATATATATATATACAACACGTACCTACAGCGTGCACCGAGAGACATATCGGCTGTTGCTGCCAAAGTCTTCTTTGTGTCCGCGCGCACAGTTCTTTATTTCCTTTTTCTCGTTGCCGTTGCCGATGCCGATCACGATCCGCGCTTACTTATCCGTGTGTGCGCGCACGGTTAAACATGCACACGGCATCCGAGAGGGTGTATATACTCTTGTTTCGTTGGCGCATCGACAGCTCGGAGCTTTCGAAAGTTATCGAGTTTGCGCTCGTCCCACGGAGTGTAGCTTATACGTGTCTACGATATCAAACAAAAATAAGTAAGATCATTATCACGAGACCGAGTAGGTGCTCACCGATAAACTCATTCGAATCGAAGATAACGACATATATTGTATATGAAACATACAGGTACATCGTGTGCGTCGTTCCTTCGAGTAAACATCTTCGGAGATAATATAACGCAAGTAGTAAATAAATGAGCTAACGGATGCCGAGGCTTTCGCTCTCACGTGTATGATAATAGTGGAAACGGCATTGGGCTGTGCGTTTATCATGTGCACAAACGATAGGTACGCAAAAAAAAAAAAAAAAAAAAGAAAAAGTAGACGATATTACGCTCCAAGAGACATCGCACTATCCGTGCAGATCGGGAGTTATGTATATATATGTATATACAAGTACTTATGCAGAAGAGTCTCAGATCGAGCGGTAGAGAGGAGAGGATCATCCGACACCTGCTGTCGAGGGGGCATATAGACGTCGTCGTGCCTCTCTTTGCACTTCTGCACGCTCAGTCACCCATCGCGCGAGTTAAACCCCTGCTGTACCACACTACTTCTTCTCTCTCTTTATTTTTTTTTTTCCCCCTTGCGTGTAAGCCTCCCCTACTCGGCTGTGGGGTTTATTGTACACGCGAGTGCGGAACGTATATCTATAGGGAGGGGGGGAGGATGTATATATTATTCCCGTCTTCGTTTATCTCGCAGCAGCAGATCCGCTGATCTTTCGCAGCATTCGTGCGGAATATGTGAACGGGGGTGTGTCGTGCGGGAGTATGGAGTCGGGGAGACGGGATATCCTTACCCTCCCGTTCTTTGTGTCCGACGCTCCTATTAATAAATGGGGATCTACGAGCGCGTGGATTCTTTTTCATCAAAGTGCCGACACTCGACAAAGCAGCGTACAGAAGCACAAAAAATAGTATCAACTTGGTGTGATCCGCAGAGCGCTTTTTTTGGGTAAATAACAGTCGCAATGGTGAATTTTACAACAGGGTGATTGAACATGTATAAAGGGGAAAAAAAAATTGAACGGGGCAACTTGTTGCGCGCGAGGGTGAGCCAAAAAAAAAAAGAAAGAAAGAAAGTACGGAAGCGCTAAATAATGAAATTCGGACGAGAACGAGGATCGTGTGCTGCGGTGATCATCCTCACGTTTCCCTCGCAACGAAAGCTCCTTTCCTCTCTTTTATTTTTCCCCGAACGAGCAATAAACCGCGCGTGCCGTTCCTACTTCCATCGGCGCCTCTCTCTCCTTTCTTCGCGCGTTCGCACTACCAAGTACAACACGGTACACTGTGCACTTATTTTTTTTTTCTTCCTCCGTGTAATGCCTACCCCCCCCCCCGATTATTTCAGTCGTTACCCCCCCTTCCGCGCGTTTGTCCAGTTCATATTGAATTATTTCACGCGCTTCCACTCGAGGATTGCCCGTTATTAAATCTAGCTTCGTGTTTACTTTTTGAGGTTTTTTCGGGGAAAACAAAAAAAAATCACTTCGCATGTAAATTGGCATTACCATCGATTGTAATATGCCGGTTTCATTAGGACGAGTGCCCGAGTGTAACTATAATATATATACGCTAGCTCGTGAATATTTCATGCACGACTGTAAAGCCCTCGAGTCGAGAGAAGGCTCTCTTTTTTCCCGAGACCTCTCGAAGAGAGCTACCAAAAAGAAGAAAAAAAGGAGAAATCGCACGAAAGAAAGCTCGGCGAGACGTCGATCTTTCACTTGTACACCCAGGGGTACACATATTATTATATATTAAACAGTGCCGGGCAGAAGCTGAGCGCGAGAGAGCTGCATACAAATGAATCCGAGACGGCACGCAGACAATGTTTATTAATAGACCGGGAGGGAGTACTGGCCTCGCTGCCAGTTTTTAAATCGTCGAATGTAATGCGACATCAGTCGAAGTCAGGGTTGCTTCCACTACCAGCTTATTTTGGCGGATCACTAAAAAAGCAGCACTGCGTGTGTATACCCGTACAGGTCGTTGAGCTCGAAAAAAAAAAAAAAGCGCATCAGCCGGCATTCGCTCGCTCGGACAGGCAATTAGTCACCGGTGATTGAACGCCGAGAGAAATTAGCGCACTCCAGTCGCGGCTGGATGGGTAGTACCTACACGCCTATGCTGTAATGCACCGCCGTGTGGGTTTTGTGCTTCCTGTAGCACAAGGGAGACATTGGGCAAATATTCCGACGGGGGATATTTCAAAATGTTACAGAGACAACAACCGCAACTGAATTAAGCAAACTCCAAGAGATATGATGAGGCAGGTATAGCTCAACGGGATAATAATATGTAGTAAAGGATAACCCGCGATAAAGGTAACGTTCTTCGGAACAACTCACCGATTTCTCAATCTCCGAACACCCAATCGTTCGTAAACCTTGGAAACAACGAGCGGAGTGAGTGTATAAGTAATATATACACTTGTATAGTCACGCTCGAGTGGAAGGTGGCGTAGAAGAGTCACACGCAACACGCACACAGCCGCGTCCAGTGAACTCGGAGAACTCCGAACGTCGAGTATACAGCAGACACGGCGACTCCAAAAGTATATAATAATGTACCCAAGTAATTATAAATTATTAGCACACCGGCAAACTGACCGCACAATTGAACAACCGCACACGACGTCTGATTTTGTTGCCTCGTTATCAATTCGCACGTATGAGAGACACGAGGAAAAAGGAATAAAAAATAATTAAAAAAAACCACACGGTGCACACACTCACCGGTTCGTCGTAAAATCGAACGAGCGAGCAAACCGGGCGCGTCGCGTACGCGGCTCGCACTGAGCGAGGCAGAGCTCGGAGGAGCACATCGGCGGCAGCGGGCAGAGCTGGCTCGGGGGCGGTTGTATACATATATATACATACACACGGGAAAATGGAAATTGTGGAGTAGGTGGCGGTGCGCGCAACCGCGCACGAGCAGGAGGGGAAAACATGGCGCCCGGCGTATATTGCACACACTATAGTTAGCACAGCTATATACCTGTACAACTAGCGTATATATACATATAATACTGTTACATCGTGCAGTCAGCAGTGGACTATGGGTAGCATATATGTATGTATAGCCCCAGACCATTGCTCGTTCGCCTCGTCTCGCCTAAGTCTCTGTACGTATACTTGCTCCTTTTTTTACTGTATCCCCCACCCTCTCTCTCTCTCGCTTCGTCCGTGATATCGTTTCTCTTTAGTTTTCTTCTTCTTATTTCCATTATCTTTGTGTATAAGCCTTTGCTCCTTTCATTTTCTCAATTGGCCTTTATACTTGCATATACCGACGACGATGTTTTCCATGAAGGGAGCCCCGCACTGTTCCGCTTCATTCTCTCCCTTCGTATACCTTGTTTTGTTGCTGCAGCATGTATGTGCTACTGCAGCGTTGGCTGCACTCTTCTCTTTTCTTTGCTCCCCGTTTGGATTGAGTTAAATCAAACGGGAAAGAGAGAGAGAGAGAGAGGAATACAGAGCGAAAATCCTCTTAGTTTTGAATCAATACGTGGTATAAGGGGTGCGAATTTTCAGCGAAACCAAAAGCGCGGCGTTATTTTAGGGAACGAGATAACAGAGCGCGGGGACCCTCCGCCGTCCAACTGGTGTTGATTTTATACGTACACAGCTATGTTGTTCATCGTCGGGCTCGGAGTTTGAAAAGCCCCTCTTTCTTCTCTATTTTCTCGCTCCGAAAAACTTAAATGGAAATGTGACTCCTTTTTTTTGATTTTCGTTTGGCGAAAGAGCACGGGCTCGAAAACCTGCAGATGCGCACGGTGTATTTAGTTCATTCGTACGAGGAATCGAGAGCACGTGCTGATGGCAAAAAGAGAATATAGTATTCGACCCACGAATAGCTAAAATAAATTTGTGGTGTAAATTTAAAAGTTAAAGTTTACGTTTTCACGAAAATGTGTATTACGCTGGAATAAAAGTAACGCGGGAATTACAATAAAAAGCCACTGCACTGGTGATATGAAAGTTCACCACCAGTTTATCGCTCAAACACCGAGTTTTATGTTTCGTGCGTATAATTTTCACATCTATATCTATATATACGTAAAGAGACTTTTGGCATTTATATATGTATGTATTCGTATGTACAGTACACCGAAAGTATTTTCCGCAAAGACCAAAGCGCGATGCAATAGGGCAATATATATTTGTAAAGACAAATGGCACATGCAAAAACGCGCGCATATACGGGGAATATAAAAAAGCTATACCCGAGTACATGGAAGAAAAAAAGAGAGCACATCAACTTCAAGAGAAAGAGTTACGCAAACACACGTACGTTACATGTATGTGTGCATGTATTTATCTAGAAACGGTAGAAGGAGGGAAAAAGAGAGGCTCGATTCAATGAGCAAAGGAACTTTTTTTTTTTTTTTTTTTTTTTTTTTCATCCTCCATCGACACACTGAACGTTCTCTTTATCTCTGGAGACTGCTGCTACTTCTTCCAAATACGGCTGTCCAATAAGAGGAAAAGAAAGGGTACTTTCGTCACCTCGTTTCTTCGATCTCGGAGTCTTTTCGCGGGCGGGCCGGGTGGGCAGAGCGAACGCCAACGGAGATGCCGTACATACAGTTGAATCGATATGAAGCGGCGGGAGTCGAGGAGTAAGAGCTATAGGTATATATACACGCGTGCACGGAAGTAAGGTGGGAGGAGGAAATAATGCTCGACGAGCCGATGCCTCTCTTATAAATATATCCTCGTCTGCATCTCCGATGCATAATAAACTACAAATGCTACACGGCTGCACTCTGGCCGACACGACTATCTGATGTATATTAACAATATCATTCATGAGATCCGTATCTCGGCTTGTACCCGTATGGGTATACGTGTATACATATATGTATGCAAGAATACAAGTTTATCGTGTATAGGTATAGCAGCAACGGGAGTAGTTGTCAATAATAATGTGCCAGGACACAGTGGAGCTTAAAATTTTCGAGCGATGAGTGATGTGACAAAATTACAGTTGACGCGGATGTGAAGCTTTTTAATTAGCTGTATATTTTTGTTGCACCATTTTATTCAGCGCCTGTGTATATGTGTGTGAGTTTAACTGTATGCGAGATATGTCAGCGGTAAACGTAAAATGGAAAGTTTAGTGAAACATTTTCATCGTAAGCCAATAACGTAGGGTATTCTCGTTTTTTTCTGTTTTTTACTTTGTAAAAATGTATGAAAAGAATTTCAAATTTCTTGTAAAATGTCATGCATATGCGTACATTAAAACGTATGGAATTTAATACCTTGCGTGCCCGAGTATCTGTATAATATATGCATAGGTATATTGTATAGTGACATATTAGTTTCAAAAAGTGCAAAATATGCACACCAGCCCATTGAAATTGAAACATCTACTTACCCAAGCCGGCATTACAGATGTACCAATGACGCGTATGTACTTACACTCATCTCGTAACAACGAAAAATCGTTACCGAAGAAAGAATAATAATGAAAAATCACGTTGATCATACATAACGTTTGTTTAAGAAAAAGTATAATAAATTAACCGTAATCAACGGATACGAAGAGAGGAAAAAGAATAAAGGAGACGATTGATCTTTCATCATAAATTTATGGCCAGACGTTGCGTTCGCAAGATATCACGAGCATGAGAGTCCAGTCGGACGGGCCGTACACGTCACCCACGGCCATCCTCTGCAAGACCCAAGTAACAATATACATATAGAATACAGGGATGTATGCGCGTGTGGGTAATTGCGAGGGGACGAATCGAGGAAATGTGTGTAACTTGAGCACTGTATGTTATATTGTACATATATTGCATATGTGTGTGTGTGTGTGTACGCGAATGTCTCCGTAGAGAAAAAGGGAGAGAAGAACACAGAGAGTTGGCCGAATCCCCCGGAGGGGATCCATCGACCCCTACGACATTGAGACTTGGATTCACATCTTTTTTTTTTTTTTTTCCTCCTCGTCTTCAGTGGAGCATATACACAGCGGCATCTCTGTGGTCTCATCAGCTGAGAGGCACCGCTTTCTCATACACATCCCAACACGATTGATCCAACAACCAAGGCGTGGCACACACACACGTACGCGCGTGCCCCAGCACCACCTGGGAATTTTCGCAGTATATGAGGTGCTAGTTGCTCCCCGGGCCTCACCTCCTCCTCGATCTATTTCTCTCTTGTTTTAAAGCCCCGGCATTCGCTGTTTTTTTTTTTTTTTCTCTCTTTGCCAAAAATATCGATCGCCGGCCAATAGAGAAATATGTTTCTCGTTAACCGGAGAAAGGTGGGGATTTACCCGGAAATGTGGTAATGGAAATACACATCCGAACTCGAGAGGGAAAATCTGCGAATGAAATGATTTTTTTTTCCCCTTTCTTTTTGGGAATCGTACATCACAGTATATAATATACATATGTGAGAACGAGTTGGACGGCCTTTTAATACATCGATGTTTTTTTCATTTTTGTGAGCTTACAATAGAATATAGGTGAACATAATATATCGGCATTATTAAAATGTAACTCGAAAGAAAAGAGCGAGTTTTGAGCCCCTATCCAGTTCTTATACATACATATACACGTGTGTACATGTCTATAAATCTATATAAAACGTCAGCAGCTTCACGAGGCATTCGAGCGAGTAACATTCGGAGGCAAAAAAAATTCCGAGAAAGCCTACGACTTTACCAGCGCGCTTTGATTGGTAAGTCAAGCCGGCTCGGACGCACCCCAGCTATACATATATATACACATATAAAATACACATGGAGGAGAAACTCGAATTCGAGTGGACACGGGCTGGCAACAGCAGGCGGCGCGCACCCGGTGATGCAGCAGCATTGCCGACGTGCGCTCTTCGCAGCTCGGCTATTTAATACTCGTATTAAGCGGCAGATTCGATTTTGCGAGGCTTCGCCTCCCTCTGCGGTGTATAGGTATACACGTATGCATGTGTACGTGGCTGTGGAATACAGCATATACTTGGAGTCGGGAGTCAAAAGAGGGAAGAGCCCTGTTCTCGGGATTGATGGACGCATGCATGGGACTTGCCGACGTGAGCTTTCGCAACAAGAAAAAGAAGATGCAAATTTACGGAACTCGGCGCGTGACTCATGTGCGCTGAATGTGATGGGAAAGTCACGGGAATCGACTCGACTCTTCGTTATACTATACCACGTACTTATACGCCTATGTTGCTGCTATGTCTTAAAATTGAAAGGGGACATTTCAAATTTCTTAACGATGCCACTACGCAAGTCGTACAACCCGATGCTTGGTCTTGAAAATATACTTTTATCGGTTGAAAGTTCAATTGATAATAATGTAGGTATAGTATAGAAAAGAAGCTCTAACGGTTTTCACATTGTAGCCTCCCTTTTTTCTATCTTTCTTCCATACTTCTTCAAAACGATGAGTGGTTGGTATGACTAGACGCATACGAGACAAGATGATATTTTTCACTCCTCCCAAACGAAAGATTTTCAGAAACGCTGATTAGAAACACCCGCCCGCAAATCAATATTCCATCGTGCCCCTACCGAGTCATTGATACAGTGACGGGAGACGAAAGAGTTTGGGTTTGACTTGAACAAACAAACATACGTAATGGACACTTATGATATAGAAGCTCGTACATCGTAGTCTGCTATTGTCAAACCATAAGCCGACGACAGCGAAACATCATCTTTTTTCCTTTTCCTACAGCCGTTGTTTTTCGCGTTTCAAATTGAAACTGATCAAGCCTCTTCGAGCGAATATAGAATCAATTGAGTACACGCTAGTGGTATCCTATCATCCGTGTGAAAAATTATAATAAATAATGGGTTTCGCATAAATTGTTTATTTGGTCTCTTCAATAGGACAGAAAACTCATATATATATAATACATATAGAGACAATCGGTGCACTTTTACATCGGCGTCGTATAGTATACAGTCACCCGTGCTACGAACGCAAATTAATTAGCACCTACGCGACGCGCGTCTCTGAACAATTAAGCAAAGCTGTTTCCCCGCAAAGCGATTACTCCCCCGTGGAATGTGATTCGTTTACCCAATTACAGCGACGTCGAAGAAATAACAGACGCGTCATTGTCCAAAGTTGGAGCGTTTTATCAACAGATGAGCAAAACCGCCATTTCATATTTTATGTGTGGGTGCGGGTATGTACGTATTATGTATTACACAGCGTACTTCGTTAGCGGCTGATGATAGTAATAACCATCGAGGAACGTTCCGCTCGAGCAAACTTCACCGGATTAGCCGGAGATTTTTTCACAGCCTCCTCCATCGGCTTCACCGTCTATCTGGATTTCTTTCACAATCTCGTATCTCCGCTACCGATACACCCGCTGCAATACCTGTACATGGGCACACTAACGGTAGCGATGATGATAATAATCAAGCCGGTGATCGGCCCTAATACGCCGCAGAGTCAATTTAATATAGCCGAGCGAGCGCTAATCGCTTTTCGATGAGACGTAACTATACAGTCCCCCCAAGCCTTCTTCTTGCTGCTTTTAGCTGCTTTCCCTGTATTACATATACACTGTTCGTATACTTCTTGAAATTCGTCAGAGAGGGCCATTTTGATTGTTTGGGACAATGGTGTCGAGTTAATCACTAATATAATATTATAACAACACCTGTACGTTCCCCCCTCTTTTTCCCAAATGTAGGTATAAACAGGGAAATTATAAATAAAACCAGTGCAGGAAACGTATAAACAGCGGGTTGATGAAAGTGCAATTTGAAAATTGGACTCTACCATAATAGATGTACACGAGGTACAATATGATTGTAGTGGCAACAACAAAAACACACGGAAAACCGGACTTCGGGGCATATGATAATCATAAGTTATACAGATGCAACTCTTGATTGACTGGCGCAAAAAATGTTCGAAAGTGTATATGGAAATAAAAAAAAACAATATTCCATTTTTCTCAAGTAGTATTTTCATGTCCTTTGATCCAAGAAACAAAAGTGAAGCAAGTCCCAGTATCTATACCGATGCCCAGGGCAACGTGCAACATGGCGAAGCAGAAATTAACTCGACAAACTTAACAGCCTTTCGCGCGTCCCGCGGCACTCGTTAGCGTCTCCGTATAGCTAAAAGAGAGGTGCGGGCAATTAGTCAAGAAATCGCCCGAGCGCCAGCATACATATATATACATAGCGCCGCTGTCGGAAATGCTCGGCGACTTATCCGGGCTCCGGGACGATTTTACCAAATTAACATCCCCCCCCCCCCCGTCTGTTCCCTGATTCGACTACGGTGCTGGAGAGTAAAAAAGAGAGGGGGTCGCGGATAATTGAGAGCGAGTTGACAAAGACGAGTCAGCCAGGAAAGGTGTTGCCCTCTCGTGTATACAGGGCGAGGACACGAGGTTTGGCGGGTTTCCCAGCCGGTACTTATTCTCCCTCGGGCGGGTACTTTGGGAAATAGCCCGCCCCTCCCCTGAGCTTTTCTGCCCGTGCCGAACAAGCAAAATTTCCCCCTTCGAAAGATGAAGCATTTTTTTGTTTTCGTTCGTGCCGACAGAACACACGTGGGAGTGTCGGTCAGAGCGTATTAAAATTATTCGCCAAAGGTACGAGTATACAAAGGACCGAGCGAACGGAAGGCTTAGATTTGCTCGGGTTGGAAGGGAACCGAGTATACACAACGGGGTGCAATGGAGCGTATAAGGTGAGTAGGGGGGCGGAGGTGCACGATGTACGTATATAGGATATGGGTGCGCGGGAGCGGCACCCTTTAATTACAAGCGGTACGGGGATGAGCCGAGAGACTCCGTCATTATTTCAGTTGTATATATACATATATAACATGTTATGTATTTTTATACCTGATATATGCGTGTATGATATTGTATATACGTCTATGTGGTTGCCAGGAGGAAAGGAATAAATAAAAAAAAAAAGAAATATCGTTACGGTAGAGGAGCTCCGATAAATGGCGTTTGTGGGTGCCGCGTTTGTATGATACAACGTCGGGCCGTGTGTGCGCTTGATTGTATTCGAGGGTTGAGAAATTATTTCACGACCGAGCGCTTGGAGTGGGTTAGGTGTGCGTATGAATATTCATGCGGGTATCCTCGTTCAATCGATCTTCAATGGGGCATTGCAAGTCTATATAGCGAGAATTAAAAGATAAAGTGTGTTTTTGCGGGTGAAAATTATGTGTACGTCATGAGAATTATTGCAAACAAACAAAAGTATAGTTAACCGGTTATTTATACATAATGTCCGTTTGGGCATGTTATCCGGTTCCCGATACATCGAGAACGAAATATGACTTGGTGGTTTTTGTTTCGCTCGAGCGCATCTAGATCTTATCGCTCCCCTTCGTGCTGACGTGCGTCTTTATTTAATCCTTCTTTATAATACGCCTAGTACGACTTTTTTTATGCCTTTTCTCGCAAAAAGTAATTTCCAACAGCCGTATTTATGCGTGGCTGATTATTTGGAAATTAAAAAAAAATGATGCTATATTGCTACCCAAGCGAATAAATTGGAGTTTTGACATCTATTGTACATTGTGAAAAAAAACAACAATAATTTCCTCGATTTTTTTCTTGTAGCTGTGTATCCTGCTTTTATTACCTTTCGACACGAGACAAAAAAATGGCAACAGTAGCGGTAGAATTGAAATCTAAAATTTACGTGTACCCATCCGAGTGCGATCACGAAATAAGCTCCTTGTCACGTAAAAACGATATTGTAAGGTTTTAAAATTCCGTCCAATTTTGCATCGAATAAAATTATTTCCTCGGCCTTTCTATACGGATTTGTATTATACCTTGCAGTCTCCGGCCGACTTCTGACACGGCCGGAAAATATATCGTACGGGAAATCGCGGACCATGCCAGAATATCGATGATGGAGAGCTGAAATGGAAATTTCAAATTTCACAGTACAGCGATACCGATAAGATTATTTCTGCAGAATAACAATTTGTTACGTAGGAACGTGACAGTTTCGAGATTTAGCCTTCCTCGAGTTTTCCCAGGACTAGAGATCACCTGTAGATTATCCCCCCCAAAAAAATGCCAAAATAACGAGGTCACGGAAGCGTGTTTTTCTCCTTCAAGCCGAAAAAAGAACTGTTCCAGTTAATTACGAATTTCGTTAACAAAGTGAGAGAGATTTTACAAGAAGCTGTGGCGAAATCGCACGGAAAATTATTTTGTCAGAATTTACCCTCTAGTTGGAAGAACAAAGTGGTCCCTCTAATTAATTCCTTGTAATTTTTGCTAGCCTAATTCCAAGATAAAGGGAAAAGTCCACAGTTCGTCAGGATGAAAAAAAGAGGGGAGAGAGAACCACGCGACAAGAAATTAGTATATGGCATTTCCGTTGTACGTGACCCACGGCGGAAGCGATGTAAATCAGCAGTCCGGAATAAAATTTATGGACTCACACGGGAAAAGGTTGGGGGGGCTGATTGTATCAACTTAATTCGTCCGTGCAGTGATGCTATATTTTCCCTCCCTCTCTTTCTTCTTTCGGTCGATTAAACGTGGAATCCACGTAACGCGATCCCTCCGTTGTCTAATTGTAAAATTAAGCGTATTATGTAATGTGTTGACCCAGAATTACCCGAAATCACAAAGGAGCCAAGCAAAAAAAGGGTGCGTCGCTGGAGACCTTCCCTGGGGGATCCACAATTATTTTCACTCACCTAAATTACATTTCCCATGAAAAGGAGAATAATATCGCGGTTGGGTTGGCAGCTCCAATGGCGTACAGCGCTTGGCTTATACCTTTCCGGGTCTTTGAGCACTGGAGGCTGAATCGAACCGGAAACAAAGAGAGAATACCATACCCGGCTAGATTTTTTTCTAAGGAGCAGAAGTTGGAGTTGCAGCGGCAATAACGGAGGATCTCTGGGTCAAGTAGTTTTTGGGGATACTTAGAATTTGTGTGTGAACGTCAAGTCATATTTGAGGTATTGGGTTAGTGCAATTTGTGTATCACGCCCTTGAACTATATATTACTAATGTCAGTTTGGTGAAAGAACAAAATTTAATTAGGTCTGCCGATGCATTTCGTGCAATTTTCAGCGCGTTGGCTCTCTTCTTTCTCCCGGTCTCTAATGACGCTTTTTCGAAAATTTTTCCGCACCGATGAATTCCTGCTTCACTATAGTGCTCGGACAATGACGTTTTTTGTTGATATTATATGTTTAATCGCTGTTTACAAAAAAAAGTTTCGTGTCAATTAAAATATGGCCTCATGAAGCTTCATTTAATCCGATAATCTGGAACGTTGAGAGCAAATTTTTGTCACGCGTACGATGCGATAACGAATATATATAAAATGTGCGAAGGTATCATCCTATTAACGATTACGAAAAATCCATATTTATGGGAGGAAATCCGGTAAAAAAAAAATCATATAAAAAATATTTAGCAAAATTTACGACTATCCATAAATAATCGGCATTTCGAACCTTTTGGTAAAAAACGGAATTACATTATGATCGAAAATTCAGTGCAAAAGTTCAGGACTCGAGCTCTCAAGGGCAGCCTGTTCCTGCGTGAGAAAAGGGTACGGAGCGTGTGCACGCAAAGTCTGAACGTATCGTAATTTCTTTTGCTTTTTCATTACGCGAAACAGCGTCCGCCGCTCCCGCCCATGTCATATCCGATGCTACAGGTGTATCATACTGCCCCTTGTATGCCATTGATTATTCCTACGCCAAGAGTATACCCATATACCTACCACTCGCCGAGACTCTAATGTGCAACCTGCGTGTGGAGTAATATAATCTTTCATCGCAGGGTTTTCGTGACACGATCCCATAAATAAAATATTCTCTTTCTCCCAAATTATTTCGTACGAGTTTTGGAAAAATATAAACCAACTGAGCACCATCTCCGCGAAATGCAAATCGATCCACTCCTGCATCCACCTCGAAGCCGTAAGGGACTAAGGTGGCAATGCAATAATAATAGCAAGCACAGTTAGTAGACACTGCTCATATATAGCTTTGCACGACTATACACCTTTCCCCCCTATACAAGTATTTTACACTGCCTGCAATAGTCACTCCATACGGTATAAGTATACTGTACACGCGTGGTCATGCCCCTCGATTTTCACTCGACGCAATTTAGAGACCGTACATCGTATTGGCTCGCCACTGCTGCAAGCGCAATTATAGCGATTGGATGAATATGTTGGTCATTTCGTGGTGTGAGGGTGGGGGGGGGGGCGGAGGAACTTTGAAATCCTACAACGCCCGAGGCTGCCGTACACGGGTCGTGCAGTGCTTCGGAGCGCCAAAGTTCATATGGTTGAACAACCACCGTTGTTTCGCCGGCTCTGAAACTCATGGCGCGCCTCTGTGAAATCGGAGGAAAACAGGTAGGTTCCCCGCCCAGCTAAACCATACGGATTGATCGGGCCATGGATTATTTTTTTTAGGCTCGCGCAATACGAGCACGTGCCGCGAGAGACTGGGAGGAGAATTTCGTATCATCACGTTGTAGTGCGCCGAACGCATTAGCAGGGGCGCATTGTGTCGATAGAGGGAGGTCAATTTCAATCATCCGGTGGAAATTCCCGAATATTGGCCAGTTACGATGACTTGGGAGGGAGAAACACTGCAAATTATAATGTAGGTAACTATACGAGATATGTAGCCACTCGTGTGAAAAATGGCAAAGCAGCTTCTCGCGAAGGAAGGGTAGATTCGTCGACGACTACATTATAATATGTATGGAAAGGCTCGAGCAGTGCAGTGAAAAAGAAACGCGGAGGAGCATCGTCGTGAAGAAGGAGACATCCGAAGCAAAGTACCTACCTATATATAATACAAGGCGACGTCATCGTGTAGCACACACACTGAGGAGACACGGTGACTTATGAAAGTGCAAAGGAGGTGGCACTTGTTTCCACGGGTTTTCTTTGGCGTATACATACCTCGTGGAGCTTTGCGAGCGGGTCCCGGAAACCGCACGTGGAAGTCGCGGACGTGACGCGAAAGCTAATGAAATATCCCCTCGCCCCTACACGTACATTTCTTTTTTCCCCCCTTGCTGTAATCCTTGTTTCAGGGAGTACGAGGTCGACTACGTTATTAGATGCGCGAGAGTTGGTCGGGGGGTGGGGAAGAGCGAAAAAGTTTTTCACGGCCACGGAATAATCGATGACTACCCCTCGACGAGATTTCCCTCCTCTGGTTTTTACTTCTGATTTGCATCCCCCCCCCACTCGGATGTACGAGGGTTCACGCGATCGACCCTCCCCTTCCGTTGGAAAATTTTACCGTAGGCACACATGCACTCCCAAGTATCCCGGACTCTATGGATATCAAAGTTGAACAATGTACCTCTGAAAAAACGCGGGCAACTTTCGTCAAAGGTATTCGGATCGGAGGTTTTTTTTTTTCCACCTTCAAACGAGACTCGGGAAAATAGTTGGAACGAGCCAGTTATGAGCTGCCGGTGGTGAACTATATTCTATACACTTGATTGAAATTTTCGGAGGACGGGGTTAATCGAGCACTATAAACCCATGTATTTCTCGGAGCGTCGCGTCAACCAATTCCATGAAGCAGTAGTCGGAAAACTATTTAAGCAGCCCCCTCGGGGCAAACAACGGACTCTCGGAGCACAGCGAGAAAGAATAAAAGAAGATGGAAAGAGGCATTCATATAGGTATCAACGGCAAACGTATGTACATGCAAATTTGGTACCCGACAACGGTAGCAGGAGGAGGGACAAATATTTGGCGGCGGGAAATTCATCAGTCGCGGTTGTTCCTCCCCGCTCGCACCCAATTAATTCGCGCGTGTGCACAGGTGTACGGACCGAGAGGACAGTGGCGGTATCGGCTAAATTCCAACTGTACCGGTGTTCTTGGTTACCGGCAATAACCAAGGGAGGCAAGGGGATGGGGGGAGAATTATACGGAGAGAGGGTATTATGTACATACGGAGGAGGCCCTATGCGAAATTCGGGAATCCAAACAACGGACGGTGCACAAGCCGACTGGAGGAGGACGTTTCTCTCTCTCTCTGGCAGCCGGCCAGAGACGCGCCCGTGGAGGATCACCAGTCGTATGGTAACGGTGGGCCGAGCTATTTCGGCCTTCTCTTGCGATTACTTTTAATTAATGCCCTCGGGCGCGGGAGCTTCGGTGTGGGATAATAACGGACGCTTACGCTTTCAACCAGAGCGAATCGTCTCGAAAAGCGATGTACGCACATCTCCTTTCTCTGTCCGACGCGTGTGCAGCGACTCTTTGTTGCACTACACCCTACGCGTTTTATTTAGTAATTTTTAGATCTGCCAAAATCTATGTACGGTAAATATACACCAAACGCAGTATGGATAAAAAAATATCTCACGGTGGACAACACAGCAGCACACCTTGTGTACATATTACAAGGGATTCACTTGCAGATCCGAAAATTTACATTCCCTCGATCCCCGTACGCGAGCCCGTACGAAGCAAAATCAAGGGAACGGAGAGTTGGGGTGGGTTATGCGCGAATGGCAAGAGCGGGTAAACAAGGGCTCTCGGTGAAACTCGACAAACTAATCCGAGTTTACGTGGCGAGTGCACGCGAGATGCATCCTCATTGTTTGGTATTGCTCATAGCCGCGTGTGTCATAAGTAATATAATATATACAAAGATGGAAAGGTGGAGGGGAAAAAAAAAAGAATGTCCCCCGCGAGAAGATCGACCGGGCTTTTTCTCCTTAGGTGCTTTGTACGCTTGTCGTACCTACCCTCTCGTCTCCTTTTTGCGCGAGCTCCATCACGTATATGTACGTAAAAACGTAAGCAGCTTCCCGTTGTGTCGAGTGGCTGCTTCTTTATACTTTTCTCGGGTGCGCTAGCTCCTATACCAAGACGGAGCGTAACGAGTGTACAAGACGGGAGAAGCCGAGCTTATATGTACGGGAGACTGAGAAACATAAAGAAAAAGAGGACGCGTCGGTGCGAAACGAGAATTGGAGCAAGGGGGGAGAAGAATTAGCCATCGGAGGTGATGAGCGCCGTCGTCGTCGCTGCAGAATCACGAGAAAATTTTGCGCAAGTGGAGGCGTACGTACAAGTTCTAGTTTCGCTCGAGTGGCTCTGGACGTAGAAAGAGCGCGCCTCGTTGCCCCTACGTTATATATTTTGCAGTTTCGTGCTCGCCGATCGATCCCGCCTTTGTCGATGATATACATTGGAAAACTTTTGCATTGTCTCGCGGTTGTTGCCGAGTGTGTATTATATGTACAGACCTACCCCGGCAATCAGCCGCGGGATGACCACAGCTCTTTTTGTTTACCAACACAATATGCATTCCATCATCCAGAAAGGCGGTTAAAAGAAAGAAAAAAAAAGGCCAATAATAAGGAAAACCTCAGGCTTTTCAATCGTTCGACGCAGCCATGTATGCATCAACATCGAGAAATTATCAACAGCACGCGTTGCACAACAATGAAACGAGACGCGCGCGTCTCTCCGCTGCCAACACCAATGATTTAATCAGCAGCTCTGGAGGGACGGATACTGTAACACAATGTAAATGTATAATATACAATTGGACCACAATTGGCATGAAAAAAGAAGCCGTGCTTTGTATCATGTGCGATGCAGATTGTATTATGTGGGACGGGTGCAGTAATCTGTCCTGCTGTTGGTGTGCAACATGTGCCGCGACACCGGGGAGGAGGTTGAAAGTCGCGTGAGCCGCGAAATGGAAATTAATGGGTGTCCGAGCACCGCAATCCCGCTCTTCGTAACGATAGTTTTTTTCCCCCCTTTTTCTATCTTGCCGGGACGAAAATTACGTGTCACTAACAGCATACAACCATCTTCTTCTTTTGCATTCATCGTCTAAAGGAAGCGCATTCGAATCAAGAGATGCCCCGAGCTCGAGATCACGCTAAGAAACCGCTGGGCGCTTTTCAGAGAGACGACTCTTGCCTGAAAGAAAGTAGTCGAGAAATGGCTAGTGCCTCACAGCAGCCAGTGGTGGTGGTGACTTTTCTTGTGCGAGGCGGCGTTTTTTTTTTTTTTCAAAGTAAAATTTCAACTTTGAGGATAACATCTACATTACGCTCGAGCCGAATCGGATCCCAATTAGCTACAGAGATCGGATCGACTTTTCAGGGTAGTTTTCCGTTTAACCAATATTTTTCATCTTGAAGCTCTAAATCCAAACCCCCCCGTTGCTGGGCCACATATTGTACTATACAGATGAATTATCACAGAGACACGTACGGGGCTGGTGCGAGTACGTACAAGTTCGGGAGTCGAGACAATCTGGACACTGATCCGCAATATGGTGTACCGTAGGGAAATCGATAATTTTCACCATCCCCAATACGACGACCTATAAGCCCCGCTGATCTCGTGTACGTGTAGTGCTCCCCTCGCAGACATCCCCCAGCGTCATCTGATTAGCCGGTGGATCAGCATCGCTGCATCATCGGACTTATACCTTTTGTTGCACGAAGCGATTTTTCACACCACAAAGGCTTTTGTGTCCTCGAAATTACAAAGTCCGAGCCACCCCGATGCACAGTGTGATTTTTCAACTTTATATACCAAGACGTGCCAGCTGTACCTATATATACACGTATGCTTGCGCGTCTGTTGTACACATAAAATCGAAGGCAATTTTTTCCTTTGGAAAAATGTATATCTAAGAATCGTATCGGTAAGCCGATGACACGTAAGTGCACTCAGCAACAACTTGGCGGTGTCTCGCGTTACGCGCATCGGAATAACTGTGCACTTTGAGGCGCAAATTGAAAAGTCGTGAGCTGAATGGGATATAATATACGTAACTACAAGTATATCATACAGCCCTGTATTATATATATATACACTTTACCTTCACAGGAGCAGCGTTTGCATATAATACGCCAAGTCGCAGATGCGCCGCGACAAGTGCCTATTTCTATGCCAATTGTTTCCTGACAGCTACACGATACGTACCTATTATAGAGAGGGACAATATGCACTTTACGAAGTTACCCTCGACTTTCACGTATATGTATATAGGTATGTATATACCCAACTACGGTTGCACCGCATGACTGCAGTGTATGCACAAGGGTTGCGTCGACGATAAGGTGCAAGTTTGGCCCAAGTGAGTCGCGCTATCATTATACATAGGTACATCACATGGATTACTTCACTCTCTTGATAGACCAGGGTCTTCGAACTGGTATCCCACCCGCACGATGTGGTTCATATTAACGAGGGGCACGAGTGCGGGGGAGCAGATTATAGCTTTCATCCATAGTGAGATGTACGTATCTCCATCAAAATTGCATACACATGTCTCGACATAATCTTGGTGTTGCTCGATCGGTCCACGAGATCGCGTATAAACTTTCATAAAAATGCGGGTGAGCTGCAAGCCATGCGTTTCGTTTCAACTTTTTCGGGGATCATTGCGTGGAAACGACACTTATTTCCACGTCGAGCTGGTCTTTGCCGGTTTCTACCTTATACTTTGCTACAGTTTCGCTATATACATACAGATAGGAGCTATTATCGCGACTCGGGTTTTAATGAGCGCGTTTTGGATTTCACCGAGAGTGTACAGGTGGGGGTTTTATAATAACAACGGAGAAGAGACAGGATAAACGCGTCGCTGGGATATACACCTACGCGTATATATTTTTTCTTTCTTTCCTTTTTTTTTTTTTTTTTCAGCTACATGACTCCCTTGAGTTTAAAAATGAAAAATACACCCGAGGAAAAAAAAGTGTGTGCGATATCGCGTCGCACGTAAAACAAAGTCCGGCGCAGCTAAAAAAAAAAAAAAATTACGCGAGCAGAGTTACTCTCGTTGCAAAAGAAAGAAAAAAAGAGTCGAGTAAGCTTGTTTGAACGAAAAAAATTCGTTAAAAGCGAGTCGTTAAAAAACGTATGCGGAGGTGTCAATTATTCCTAGAGCTGCTTGCGTTTGAGATTCGATCGATTAGCGATTTTTCACTTTTACTCTTTTTCCTTCCATACACGTGTAAAAGACACGCGTCTTTGAGGCTACTGTCGCGCTTTCTAGGTCCGCACTTGCGCGCGAGATGTATATAGGTGTGTATATTATACAAAGAGGAGGCCTTAAATATCCACGGCTTATACACTCTCCCGGCGGAAGTTTCACGTTTACGACGCAGCCGAGAGAAAGTGTCGGAGGGGACGGATCTTTCGCCTCCACACGGGAGCTTTCCTTCTTCCCCTCCCCGTCCAATCCTTCGACTCTTGAATGGACACTTGGCGCGTAAGCTCCTCGGCCTTTTTCCATTTCGCCAAGAGCACGGGGACTCGGAACAAAAAACAAAAAAAAAATCCACGTCCTGTAAGTAATTTTCTATCGGAGCTGATGGCCTTTCCACATCTACGAGGTTGTTGCTCCGCACTTTGTTTCCTCGCCGTACGCGCGAAAGATTACTTATCGAGAGACCAATACTGCACGCGACGAAGAGGCCCATTGTTCGGAAACTCGTTGTTATTGACGACTTTGCGCGGAAAACCATCCACGCTTGGGTATATGTACAACATATGACTTTGCGCAACAGAGAGAGAGAGGGAGAGAGAGCTCGTAAAAAACACGATAAGGAAAGAGGGAATGAATGAGTATAGCTACGATATACACGACGGCGACGGCGATCGATTAACATACGCGCCGGTGATTAGCGAAATTTTCGTTGTTGCGCAACAACTAGCGGCGAACAATTAACGGCTCACGCGTTACATTACAGGGCTGTTGTCGTCACCTGCAACGGCTCAAAGAGAGGGACAAACTTACGTCATTAGCGTGTCGCAAGCGCTGGTGGTGCATGCGAAAGAGGAGGCCAGTAGCCCCTTTGGCCCCACCCCCCGGCGCGCTAATTTGATTAAGGCTCCGCAAATCGAGAAACTCTTTGGGCTGCGACAGGAGCCAACAACTCGGACGACTAGGAGTTACATTATACGTTCGGGACTGTAATTTAAACTTGTCCGATTGTCTCTTCGGTACCTTCCTTCCTTCCTTCCTTCGCCCCCTCGCAGAACACGAGTTGTGTATATAGATAGAGTGCGCGGTGGCTCAGTCGGCTAGGTCGTGGATTGGTACGCGGGAGACCGTGGTTCGATTCCCGGCCATAGTGCGACTTTTTTCGGGCAAGTACCTCTGTGTATTTTCACAAGTGCTTTTTCACCACGCAATGCTCCTCGAGGAGGGTGTAAGGCGACCTTCTCGCAGCATAATTGCCTAATTTTTCCCTACCCCCCTCCAGTAATGGGAGGCCTCCCACATCCCTCTTCCCTTCCTTCTCCCAAGTGCTAAGTACCCATAGTAGTGCCCTTTATAGGAGCCGGATAGGACGTAAAGCACTATAATATAAAAAAAAGTGTATATGGATAGACACGTCGACACACTTTTTTTTTCATCTTTTGAGGGATCCATCGAGTCGCACCTATTAACAACAAATAATAAAATTACACTTGGGCTCTATCGGCGAAGCGAATGGAAAACTTTGTCCAGTCCCCGGTGCCGAGCGAGATCACGGCGCAGATGTGGCTCCGATTGAAAAGGTAAAGTGTCGCTTTCGCGGCTCGATGCGATTGGTGGGGGTGCGGGGTTCAAACAATGATCAGACCTCGGCGGGAAGAACGGAGGGGGGCGCGTGTGCAATGCACCGAGATATACTTGGGGGGGGGAGGCGTTAAGATATCCGATGATCCTTACAAACGACGCGAGCGAGGGAGAAAAGGTTATTATCCCGACTGTGTACGTTATAGGGAGTATTGTCAAAGTCACATTACGAAGGCGGCAGCCGGCGGGGTGTTGGTATATACATAGAAGCCGCAAACGAAAATGGCGGTCATTTCGAGGGAGAGGAACATCTGGCGCGGGCATCCCGCGGTTGTTATTAAACTTGGCAGGTTGCGCGTGTATAGCCATATCGAGGGACGGAGTCCGATCTCTCTTTTCGTTCGCGTTGGTATATTCTATACGCAAAAATACACGCTAACGTGACATTTTTTTATTTTTTTTTTTATAATATGCACTTTTAGTATGTATTTTTTTTACTTCGTACAATCAAAGAGAAAACTATTGGGTAAAAACGAGAGACAGAGGGTTAAAGAATCCTCGTTGGAACCTACGAACAAGCGTGGCATTTCGTGCCATTTATGAAAATTGTAATCGAGTATTGACGATAGAGACAACGCTGACTGCGCTAGGGTAATATCGGCAAATGATACACGATACTCGCCGCATAGGTCAAGGAAGGGTATGATTAAAAATTCCACGATGCCAACAAAGTAATATCATCCTGCAACTAAGGAGAAAGAGAGAGAGAGAAAGGGAAGAAACGACAAATCGGAATAGTTAATGCACCACCTGGACCCCTTGTACCTGTATGTATGTATAATATGTGGACTATCCGGCCCGACTTGTCGCTCATCCTTCCATCCGGACAAATCGAGAGTCGGCTCTAGCTAAGCCAACTTTGATAGCAGCGGTTCCCCATGCACCGCCACCTCGTGTGGTAGCGATACCGGGCGACGGCGGGGTAGGGTTTAACGAACCCATAAATCCGTAACGGATCCCAAGGGAGCCGAGAAGGAGTAAGATATCGGGGCAATGGCAGAGCCTCCGACCTCCACACACTGCTAATATTAAATTTTGATGTATGAACGCTCTTGGCTTATAACCCGTGTGCGGGCACTTTGTACCTGTGTACAGTGCCAACCCATACATCCCCCTGACCAAGTGTCCGGGATGACTCTCGAGGCGCGCTCCATATAGTTTGTGGTGGGCTGCCCAAGCTAAATCTTCCTCGTCGTCCTCCTTGAAACGTCGAATTCCATCATTCCCCTCCCCCATCCTCATATATATGCCCTCATCTATCTGCAATACCGCAATCTCTCTTTAAAACGGTCCATTCGACTCTGAGCGGAAAACGCGTTGTAAATTGATATCCTCTCTCGTGCGTGAATGATAATATGTATGATCCGCTTCTCTTTTTCTTCAATGAAACCTCCAAAGTTATTCCGATCTGAATGTTGAGTCACGCCTTTGAACGTTTACAAGAGGGTGTACGTACCATCGCCATCGACTGGGAAACATAAACCGTGCGCATCGGCGTGTATATATGCTTTTTCAAACTTGTTTCGCCGCTCTGCACACGGACCGCGAAACTCGTTGAGCCAAATAAGCTCGGGCGTCTAGTTAACATCAAAATTTTAGATTTTATATATATATATACACACACACCCTCATGTTATTTGCATCAAAAGTTCCTCGACAATTCCTCAATTTTGCGGTTGCGTTAGAGGGGCGATGTTGTATAATTATTATACTCGATACTTATTCGTTCGGTCAAAAATTGATTTACCGATTGTTTGATCTCTCGCGATGCCGCTGACTCTAACGAAAGAGACGTCGTGACGCCTGTAAGAGAGTATCGGCACTTCCGAGAGGTTTGTGTCGAATGAAAGGACCCACTCTCTTCCGGCGCGCCTGCACTTTTTTTTTTTTTTTTTTTTACGTATGCATGTATATGCGCACAAAGGAGATGGTTGTCTCTCTCTGCGATATACTCGACTCGAAACTCGAAAAATTCCACCCGCGTGATCCGCAGGGTGCATCAGAGAGAGCCAAGCATGTCGTACATATACCGAGTATCAAAATCCGGTCGAGCGCAGGCGAGGCGGTCCAATTCTTGGCAGGCCTTGGGCGCGTTTTGATTTTCAAGCGCGGGAGAGAAAGGGAGGTCCGAAATAAGGGGTGATCGGTCGGAAGCGCGCACACTAATGTGTATACGTATATCACATCCAAGCCAACGCGGAGCGAGCGTTAACCCCGCAGACGGTCTCGGAATAACTGCAGCCTCGCGTGTATCCCCGCGCGCCCTTGTTGGCGTCCCGCCCTCCTCCTCCTCCGAAGACCGTGTGTCATGTGTACGTATACATGTATAGGAGTAGCGTGTGTGTTTTCGGTCTTTGAATGGTCGTGGTTTTCGGCCGCGCTGCTATTTGCTTCTTTTGGGACCAGATACTCTATGTGGCAGTGCAGCTTTTTAAAATCGCCCCGAGCACTCCTTTGAAGCGCCGCTTTTGCCTCCTCCGAGCATGTACTTACTTTGGTGTTCGGGAAATCGAGCTTTTTCACCGACTAGCCTATAGTCAATCGTGACGATCGCGCCAGGTATACATATAATATGTGGGCGATTGCACTCGAGTTATTTGTAGATACCGATAGACGATGAAACGACTAAATGGTGATTTTTTTTTTTTCATGCAATTTTGTGATTTTACGCGAGGATTGGATGTGCTGCACATACACATATACTTACGATAATAAATGAAAGTTGAATAATTGAAATTTATCGAAGCGGTATGAATTTCGCTCGTATATATTATGGACTCTCCCTAATTAGAATGAAAAAAAAAAAATTTAATACTCGACACACATTTTGATATTTCAATAGCTAAATTCTCGAATTGAATTTCACTTAAATTTACGAGAGTTTCCACGCCATGAGAATTCATCATGGACTCATATATTTATTCGATTCACTGTTGTTTGATTAACGAAAATACACTCCTTATACACATCGATTTTCCATCTGAGAACTTCTTCTTGCGCAAGAACATATTCTTGTATACATGCAAGTTAGTTTCTCCGAGTTATATACATAAAGGCATCATTGCGAGGTTCTGTCACAACGAAGTCAATTCCGCGGGTTTGTCTGGTGGTCGGAGAAAGCTTATCGCCGCCAGGATCGTAGAGAGAAACTTTTGGATCCGATGGCACTTTTGTATCACAACACTGTCCGACACGTCTCTTGCAACGTTAGGGGGCTCTTCCTTCGACGATCCGTGGCGAGATATTTTTGTTGCGAACAAAGTAGCTATACGTACGGAGACGAGAACATTTTTTTTAATCAGCTATAAACAAAAGGATTTTCCCACCAGCTTTTACAGTTCACTCCTGATGAAAAAAATTATGGAAATTCATACTTGCTCTGCTCGGCAGGGGTGTTTTTGCCTAAACCCGACATAAAATGTCCGGAACCGCGAACTTTGCAAATTCGAGGGAAACACGAGAGAAGCTGGGGGATAAAAAAAAAAGGGAGAGAAAGAGGATAATATGTAGTCTTCGTTGTGTAGCAAGAGGGAGGAGTCATATTAGCACAAAGTTAAGAGCAGCCAGTGTCTAGACGCGACGCCGACGGCGTGTAAGCCTCTAATCCAGGAAAGTTGACGTCCATACGCGTAACGAGGTTCTCTCTTTTCGTTTATCTCGGTCCGGAATAGAGATAGCGCCCAGGTGTATTAATTCTCGTTAACTCGAGGAAAGTGCTGTTTTTTTTTTTTTTTGTTTTTTTTTTTTCCTGTGTAGGTACAAAAGGGCGAGCAGCTCGCTGAAAATGCCAGAGCCGGCGATTAAGGGGAAAACCGAGGATCCGCGCGCTGCTTTGAAAATAAAAGCGTATGATCTTGGGTCTCGGGGAAAAATTTTTTAATTTTCTCTCCGGCAATAGTCGGGCACGAGGCTGGTTTTGAAAATCTGTTGCAACAAAGTCACAAGAGGTTTTTTTTTGTTGGAAAAATACGTTTTTCATTTTTTTTGTTTTTTTTTTTGTTTCGTATACCGAATTTTACCGATAAAGTTCGTAGTTGGCAAGATTAAAAAAAACACATCACGTACACGATATTTTATTTCCAGAGGTAAAACTTTCTTTGCCGAGTTAATAATAGAGTGTACAGCGATGTGCTTTATATGGTGGATTTATCATCGTGTTCTATTTTTCAGGGGTGACTACGGGAGGTTGCAGATAACGTATACGTATACAAGTAGGGGTGTGTACATTTTATTAAACAATCGAAGCTAACTGATTCAACAGCGCCAGAGCGATTGTTAATTCGACGGCAATACCGCAGTGGCCGTGTCCAATTAGCTTTGTTGGTGCGCGCGATCGCACAGGATGTATTTTTTACGCTTAGAAGGTGACAGACGGATACGTTTTTTTTTTTTTTTTTTTTTTTGTTCACCATAGCTCGCAGGAAGTGCAGTCCATTAAAAACCTCTTTGGAAGCATTAAATTTATGACACATGCTCGAGAGAACAAGAACACAGGGTAGTGTCGTGTGAAATTGTTGTAAAAATCGTACGGACGTGTATGGATATTATCTTCAATTTATCGCCCAAATAATCATGTCGTTTTCGACATTTTACAAACACTATAATCTTTCGAAGCTCACAAAAATATTTCCAGCCTCCGAACCAGAAAAAAAAAAAAAAATTCAGTGAAGTAAGACCCTGCGAGTTTGAAGGGTCTTTGCGCGTGGGCGAGCCAGTTGGCGGCGGCAAAAAAGCTCGCGCGAACCGGTGCCGCTTCGTGGAAGCAAAATTCGAAAATGCTCGTACGCCTATTTTTAAACGCGACGGTGAGAGGAGAAGGGGGAAAGGGAGGAAGAAAACTCGCCGCCGCCAGAGTCATACCACTCGCGCGATAAGCTCTCGCGGCCCCGCTTAATAATAAAACCGAGTGCGAGCAGCTTTCTTTTTGATTCTCTCTCGCTTACTCGGTTACTCTCGTTTGTATAAGTATGGGCTGTTGCACCGCGCAAATTGACCGCGCGAGCTTGGATGACGTCAGTCGACACCAACACGCCGCCTCGTCTCATTTTGTACAGAGTCCAGGGAAGGGCAATATTAAAGGCGCAGATGAGCCTTTTGAGCAAAAAGATATACGAGTGCGCTATTTCTAACAATAATAATAATAATAATATCATATACCTAAAAGGCAGCGGTATTTCTTTATACTTGAAAGTATGTGTAAGGTTCGGGGGTCGGACGCCCCGATACTTCAAAACAAAAAACAAATAAAAAATATAAAAAAAGAAGCATTGGCCAATGCGTCGATAATCCCGAGCGTGGCGAGGAGGGAACTCGGCATCTCATAGCTCAGAATAAAAATACATTCGGGCTGATCGCATCGCGTCGCTACGACCGTGTGCTGTTAATTGCTGTTGGCGTTGAAAAAAAAGGCCCAGCTGTCACAGTGAGGCTTTGCGTATATTGCATATTTGCAGGAGTTTACCCCCACCCCCTCTCTACCGATGATGCTGGTTTATTTAACCGAACATCGATTTGACAACAAAGTGTCTAAAGAAAGATAAAGTAATTAACTACATAGAATGTAGGGGTGTTTTCGAACGCTTGTTTTTTTGCATTCGAAGATAAACAAAATACTAAGAGTAGGGTATATTTTGCCGAGTTTCACGTGTTGATCATCATCATGTTACTTTTGATCTGAAACGAGAGCGCATGTTTTTCAAAACATATTTTTCCGGCCTCTCAATGATGCCTATATATTTAGAAACTCGGAAAACACAACGTTCAGCTGCGCTATAGTTGACTTGGTTATTGTTTTTTTCCAATTACGGTGTTTTATCAAATTAAAAAACTCAATTTTTTTTTTATTACCGTCCCAACGATTGATCAAAAAGGTAGTAAAAACAGAGTTACGTACGGATTATCATGCGGAAGGTATAAATTTACGAGGTGTATAAAACATGTGATGTTATACAGAGTAACCGGTGCGACAAGTCACGTGATAATATCGAGGACAACGGCCGATCGTTGAAACTTTTTATCAATGAATCATCGCGATATTGGGGGGGGGGGCGATTCCGAACTTTTTCGATCAGATCGTGTATGCAAACTGCGGAATTCGGCGTGCCATTTTCCCGAATATCCGTAAAATCTGCCGGCCAATCGATTATCGGAGCAAGAACTGTTATACCAGCCGAGTCTATTACTGGATAATACAATCAGAGGGAGAGGGTAGGTGACTCCGACTCGTGAACCAAATTAACTACCACACGTACGTATACTGCAGCTGAAAATCATATCGAGCGCGTGCGAATCGCATTTACGGCTTCGCGCCCCGGAGATACGGGGGTATATAGGTACTAAAGTGGCTCCGTTCGATCGCAGCAAAATGACCCGCTCGGCCCTTTTCTCACCCCTCGAGCGATCGAATTCCCAAAGTTGTCGGCAGTCAAGAAGGCGATTTTCTGATTTTTCGCGTCTCCCTAGCGAACTGTCGCTGCAATCTCGAATTCCACCCCACCCCCCTTTGACTTTTGCGACTCGATAACTTTCCCCATTGGTGCGCGTAACGAAAATATTCTGCTGCCGCCATACATATAGAGTCCTTGATTTTTCCTCTTACGCATCCTTTTTACGCTGCTGTACAGGTTTAGGTGTACCTATATATACTCTTCGAGTTTCTGCTTTGCGTCCTTTGCACTCTCGATGGAAGAAGCATAAACTGGGCTCGTTTGTGTACATTCGTGGGGGAGGATATATACACGGGTGAGCTTGAAGGGCACTATAAGCACGCGCGGCTGGAAATTCGAGGGGGGGCGAGGTTTGTTTATCTCGTCGAGCGGTGATGGAACTGCACGTTTCAAGGTTGCGATCGAATACGCGAGGGTTTTACCATAAAAATAAATAAATTTTTAAAAAAACCATCCAATGCTTCTTCTTCGGGACTAATGAACGCTTTGTGTGGGAAAAACGTATTTCAGTTGCGCGCACGCGTCAAAGACTGTGAAATTTGACGGTCGGAAAAAGCTCGTAAAGCTTTCCGAGGTTTTGCACGAGTCGCGCTGCGTACAAAGGCGCGGCATCTAATGCATGACCGCAAGGAAAAAGAGGAGGAGGAGGTGCACTTTGAGAAAGGAAAATTGCCGTATCGGCTTCGTACGGAAGCACGCAAAGAAGGGGGGAGGGGGAAAATTTTTCGCATTTCCTCTCCCACTTTTTCCCCGTCTCTGGCGGCACTGCGTACTTATATTGCGTATCTGCATTATTCATGCGAGGACAAATCGCGTTTTAGAACACCGGCCACGAAATACTTGCAAGTATTTTCATTATTTCTCGCGCATACGCAAGATATTAAATATTTCAAAGTTGAGTTCGCTTGATGGAATACCTAGTGAAAAGTTTGGCCGGCTCCTTGTCATTTTTTTAATATAATAAATATAACCACATCACCTACACGTGATTCGCGAAGAAACGTAGTTTATACTTGGAAAAGTAAAATACCAACACCAACGTACACAAATTTTACTAATAAGATGATGTCACGGTACACGGCAAATACAGTACATCTCGTTATGTATCGCTACACCTGGTTCGATTAAAAAAAAAAAGAAAAAAAAAAAACATAATATTTGTAAACTCGTTTAAAAGTAAAACGTCCCCAAAATACCTTTCGGACACAATATTCAACAAGTTGGGCAGTAGTTTTTTCCAGCATTTTTCAGACAACTGTATCCACGTCCACGGGGGCGATAATTGATTTCCCGCTAGCCAGTGTGACACGGGGCATTATCATCGGCGATTCATCAGGAGGAATATTATTCATGCATTAATGGTCGCCGAGCCCGCGGGAATTCGGTCTCTCTCTCTCTCTTGTTCACTTTGGAGCTCCAGCTGCGCGTGGACGGCTCATAATTGCGCGGGTGGTACAAAGCAGAGTGAGAGGTTGGGAGGGTCGTGGTTATCGAATTAGCTTGTGCGAGAAAGTGAGAGGGAATCGCACCACCACCACCGCCCGCGTTTTGTTATATAGGGTGCAGCTACCGCATATAGCGTTTGCTCTCTCGAGTCGGCGATTATTTTTCATTTCTTTTTTCTAGCTGCCACTGTGAGTTCTCTCAAGCTCTGATGCACGGCTCTCTGACCGACCCCACGGGTTCACTTGATAAGTTTCGGAATAAAGCACGCATTTTGCACGATGGGACTCTTTTAGCTGCAGTATAACTAAAAAATTTTATTTTTACAACCGTGTGCGTAAATTTACTGGTTTTGGTGCTTAAAGTACGATTTGCTACTGGCAAGTGTTTTCAAAAAACAGTTTCTCCCGGTTTAAGCTGGCACGGATACTTAAACTCATCAGAAATGTGGGTTCTGGTTATTCATTTTTGTCTTCCCTTTTGTTTGCAGTACTTTTAAAAAAGTGCACTGAAAAACGAAATCACGTGATTTTTTTCATTTAGATATGTACCGTACAAATACGTTTGAAAGCTAAAAAAAAAAATTTACGATCCTTTCCCTGCCAAATGGAAATTCAACCAATCGTGAGTTAATACGAAAGTCAAATTTCGGATCAAACGCTACCGCGCCGATGCACGCACGTCCAAGACTTTAGTGTCCCATAACTCACTTTTTATTTGAATGAGCCCCGAATGTAAAAAATGTCATTATTGCACGGAACTATTCGAGGCATATAATATACGACTGGTACGCTTAGAGAAAGCCAATAAACTGACTCGTGGAATTTTATTCAACTCTTCAGCCCAATTTTTTTTTCTTCCATTTTTTAATTAATTCGTTTTTTAATGAAAAATTCAGTATGTGACAAGGTCAGCACGGTCATATTCACCTTTGTATCTTATTATAAAAAATGTCGATGAAAGTGATACAAAAAATCCTCGAATATTTTTTATCTAGAGTAAATCAATTTTACTTCATGCGGTTGTTAATTTCGGAGAAAAATCGAGCGAGTAAAGAAAAAATTTTTTTGCCACACTGTTATTTTCAAGCTTCGCCTAAATATTCCGTTTACATTTGCCAAGAGAAACTTTTCAAACAGCATGAAAAGTTTTTTTATTACAACTTTTTTTTCCCCCCCTCGAGCGAGTACAACGACTTTTGAAAACTAATAACGATTATTCTTCTTCTTCCTTATTTGAAAGCCAAGTAGATACAGAAAATAAATGTAATCCACAAAAAAAGGCTTGTAGAAAGTTTCCAGGAAGGAGTTACGCGCAAAGATACAAGCCCTTATGTTCAAAGACTGGGCGCTCAAGTGCCCATGCAGTTATACATGTACGCATCGCCGTTGCATCTCTTCAATTTTTCGTCTCTGCGGAGCTTTGCATCTGACGTATAGGTATAATACGCGATGTACACCCACAGAGACGTGAGAAAGAGGAAGCTTCCATCGCCAGCTGCCGGAATATAATATAATACGAGTGCAAGAGGAAAGAGAGAAGAGTCGCGGAAATAGACCTTCAGAGAACTTGTATGTAGGTACACGCCATTGCGCTTCTTTTCCATCCACGGCACAGTGGCGCAAAAAAAAAAAAAAAAAAAACGGTGACACACAAAGTACACTCATCGTCCCGTGCACTTGGCACTTGCGGTACGCGTCCCTGATGCACATTTTTTTTCGCATTGCATCCTTGAACGGGCGTGCATATAATCGCAACTTTTTCCATACCCTTTGGCACTTCCGCTCGTTTGTACGGATAACATTACGCCGCGATTTTCTTTCTTATCGCGCACACCTCGACAAGATTTCTCTTCGTAATTCTTGCATAATCCGCATATCCAGCCCCCACGCATTATATACATGTCAATTATATTATAGTAATACTTACAAGCGCGATAGTCCGAGTCGCACATTTGAATAGGTACGTTATTTTTTTCGCGGGGGAAAAAATTGGGATTCGTGGCTCGGTTCTGGTGCATAAAGTACAAGTAGATGTATATCGGAGGGGGATTTCGGTAAAAGTGGCGAGATGATGCCCCGACGCTGTCAAAACCGCCGAATGGTGGTATACCGTTATACAAATTTCAAGTCTCTCTTTGATCTCTCGGGCTCGAGTGCCGGTGAGGAATATATTATAAGAGAGAGAGAGAGAGAGAGCAATTGGGTAAGCAGAATTTGCGTGGGAGGCTGTCTACCTTATTCAGCGGGTTGATTAAAATTTCACGGTGCTTCTCTCCTCAATTTTTTTTTTTCTTCGTTTCTTTATTCGCCAGTACTTCAACATTCGAATTTTTTTTTTTTCTTTTTCCCAACTAGTATTAAAAAAATTAAAAACGTGTTCACGCGTTGTATCACCGGTCTCTTCTTTTTTAATTTGTCTCGATTGGCTGTCCGGCGTATAGACCTTGTGAGAGCACTCGAAAGCGAAAAAGAGATGATCAACATAAGTATAGGCCCACAACAGCTCCTGCAGAAGCAGCTCCTCTCGTTGCACACTCAATTACGTCAGGCGTGTCGTAAGCACAGTCCATTGTGTATACTTAAACGATAACCGGTTAGCATTTTTTTCTTTTTTACATCTTGGTATAGGCCAACTGGGCGAATAATTGATACCCTTATTCTTTATGGAGCTTCAACAACAACTGTAAATACCTACAGGGTTTGTTATAAGCTTTTGTCGGTGCTTTTTTTGATCTGTAGCTCAATTGGTTGTGAAATTTTTAGTTTTTATTGCAATAGTTAATAATTAGTTGACACATTAGGAATAAATTATTTTCAATAAACAAATGAAAAAAAAAAAAAGTTAATGATTCGTCGAATATCCTGTTATGACACATTGTAATCGCAAAGAAAGTACACGTCATCTCTTGTAAATATGTAATTGGCCTTTCAAAGCTTATACTATACCGCACAAAAAAACTGAACAAAGTACATTGCACGTGTTGAAATTTGAAGTCATGTAAAAGTGAAAAAATAATGTTTTTTGATCAAATAAACCATTGCAATCCAAGTAAACATCCTCTTACGCTTTTAATGGCAGCGAAACACTTCTCAGTGCACGGAATGATCAAATACTCGGAAAAAAGGAAAAAAAGAAAGCTACGTTATAGAATACGCCAAAAGAAAAAAACCAAAAAAACTTAACCTAAATGCGCAGTAGCTCAATGAATGCGAATCAAAGTTTTTCTCAGCATCGGATTCAGCTGAGTAATAAAAAAAAAAAAAAACTCTAAAATTTAAAGGGCTTGCCGTGACTATATAATACATACTGTGCCGTTGCATGACCGAGTAAAAGGGAGGAGGGAGTATATAATATGTTGTGTGTGCACATGATGCCCGAATATGGAGAGAACTTGCGCCCGGTGCATTCGCTCGCGGCAGCTGCTAACTTATCTCGATTTCTCGCTCTGTACAACTCTATTCTGGTACACGTACTTGGCTGTATATGAGTACCTATATATAACCGACTGTTCTGACGGAAATATCTCTGGACCAGACAGCCGGGTTTAGTTTGTAAAGTGCACGAGTGCCAAAGTTATGCGAATGTGTGCTAAAATCCTTCACTCGGTAAATCAATGGAATCTCTTAGTTTTGCATTTAATAACATTTTTTACAAATCACCATTCGTTCGACTATTTGTGTTAAAATACGTTTTTCAAGCAGCAGCAGACAGCGCTCAATGTATATGCAAGGCGTGCCTACAACACTACTAATCATTTAATAAGGCGGCTGATGCTTTTTATTTTTATTATTAATTGAGATGAATAAAGTAGAATGACAGGCTATGAAAATGTAAACAAATATTAACTTCTTGTACGGTTCCGAATTAATTCACAGAGACAAGAGACACAACTCTTTTCACCCACACACAATATTTTAGCAACTCTGGTATATGTGCAAGGATGGTCGCATACAAAACAACATCGACCATAACCTTCCTGAGCGAGTGCCGGAGCATCACGGACCATGGAAAGAAAGGACTTCCCACGAACCACCCACGTACAGTGTGGTGCACCATCATATATATACTTATAACGGAGCTGGCGGGTCTTCTTTATAATATATCGGTACTCATGGCTATCCAGCAACCAGTTTTAAAGAGCATTCGTAGACGTACCTTAGTCTCCTCTTCCTTCGTGTCTCCCGACGCCGAGGATGACTGTACCGAAGGCCCTGCGAAGATCTACAGTTGTATCGCTCGTTGCACTGGCGGTAGGTATATATAGATTTATATATATTATGCACACACACGATTTATGATCGCGGGTGAAGGCTTACAACGAAAGCCATCCGCGACGCGGACAACAGACACCCTCGAGAGCAACACCGACGGCGGATGAGGCGCAACTCTTTGATGCTCACGAACGAGCTCGGAGATCTGGCTATGGCTGTGAGCGGCAGAAAGGACAGCTGTCTGCAGCTTACGTACTACTCGTGACCTCTGCTGTCTCGTTGACAAGACTGAAGACTTTTAACTGTCAGGCTCCAGTTAATGTAAAATCTATTTACCTATTTACATTATGATGTAATTTATTGGTTTTTCTTTCGGCAACTTGAAATAAAAAAAGAAGTTGCACAAATATGCTTTTGAATTTTTGTCCTACAGTGGTTCATAACGAGATCGCTGGATGCGACTTTCGGAATCTTACCATTAAAAGATGAGGTTAAACTCTTTTTTACCGTTGACCGGTGGTTCAAACGACAGCTGAGAGAGGCTGTCTGCTATTGTCGTCCTGTTTCTGTATGTATGTATATATGTATCACGTCTCAGTGTCAACTAGCCGGTGTAAACAAACGTGTTTTGTGTTATTTTTTTATGTAAATGTAGATTTTAATTGTGAGTATTGAGTGCAAAAATATTCAAGAATAATGGGTTTCACAATGTAAGTGTACAACTCCCTTATATATGTCCTTGCTCATTATCTTTCTGTTATTTTACATGTTCAACTTAGCCTCTTTTCATGATGAATAATTTATACTTTTTATTTTAATGCGCAATAAAGTTTTATAACATAGCTTCATTTGGATACCTGTGGTCAATTTATTCAGAAACAGGATTGAATACGTTCATAAATTTTCATGTCACTTTTTTAGGTTATATCAGTACCCCACAACAGATAACAAAACTGGTCCTCAGATTATTGAACAGTTGACCAAAAAAGTTATTACATTGGGTGCCAAACCAGCTGGACACTTTCTGGTTGACTGCGATACGTACATGTCAGTTCCACAATTAGGTGAGTCTAATCAATGTTTGTAAACAAAATAAAATCTCATGAATTACGTAGTAACACAAATTAAAATTTTATAAGAAAATGCGTACCAAATACAGCATGGGATTAGGTGAAAGGCAAAATTCAAAACAAGACAAGTTGTATTGAGTACTTCTATTTAGCAGTAGTATATATTTTCTAGTATGTTTAATTTTATACAAACACGCAACATTTTGGTTCTGCCGACTGTTTCTTGTAGCAATCATGTATGGCTTGATATATTGATAACTTTTTCTACAAAGGTACAAAGGCGGGTCATCAATTATATTATTACAAGTTGAGATTTAAGTACACACATTTTAACATAAAATACACCTCTTCAATGCTTGCCAAGGAAAAGCAAGCTTCTGTTAGAATGAGAAAAAGGACAAGGTATAAATGCAAATGGCCATGATTGTTTAACGTATTGTTAAGTAACAAATAAAATTTCATGGCTTAATATTTTTCTAAGTCATCCTATTTAAAGATAAAAAGATTTTAGAAACTCTTGGTGTTGAACTTTTTAAGCTTTAAAATTCATAAGTACCTCATTGATCGATACATTTTGTTACTTTTGTATTATAGACTTTGAAAAAGATCAGTATCTCTCTATTCTGTAGAACAGTAGTATTCTATAAAGTTGAGACAATCGTTTCTCAGAGAACTTTATTGTTATATATTACATTAAATTAAATTACGTAACGACAAAGGAAGACGCATAAAACTTTTTACAAAATAATATATTCTATGCAGATCACACGATTCATTTCGGCCTTGACTCCAATGATGCATTCACCTTTTTCAAAAAACGTGAAGCCATTCTCACGCTCCCGCACACACCATATAAGCAAAATATACTCCCATACTCACGTTACACTGGACTTATTCATCGTCTTTCGTTTCATCGCAAGAGCTGTGTCTACTATATACATGTGTATATGTACATGTATGTAACTGAGAATGTCCATCATCTCTAAAGTCAAAAGTTTTTAGCCCCCACACTTCCTTAAAATTTAAAAATCACTAAAGCCAACGATTGAGTATCCATGAAAATTCATATTTTTTCAATTATTCTTCGATACTTTAACTCACTCATTAGCTACAATACCTTGTTACCTTCAAACAATGAGAGCTGAAAAAGTGTTAATTTTAGAGATGAAGGACATTATCTTCAAGATGTATACGTATTCCCACGTGGTGTACGTGCAAGAGCTGCGCTTAAAAACTACGAAGGTATAAACAAGCAATGCATACGGCTAAGGCGTCATTACAAAAATATTAAATCTAGCAAGCGAAGCTGGAGGAGGCGAACGGTCTTTCCAAAAGACCGTCGAGCCACGAGAATTTTTCTTTTTCGCATCATATATAGCTCTCGTTTTCGTGTACTTATTATACTTATTGAAAATCAATCTTCACTCTCGTTCGTGTACACTCGGCTATCAATCATGTATAATAATATTTATATATATATCTATATGTATATATGTATATCTCTCAAGCATCCATTATTTTATTGTCGTTAAGTTTCATTATTATCGTCATTTCTTTATAATTCAATTGATTTTTACCTTACACAAATTACCTACACAACGTAAGTATCGCGCGCGTTTCCGCTTAAATCGTTCCTATTACTATACGTTACTATTGTAATGTATACGTTAAGTTTATTTCATGTATATTAAGGTATTTCGGAGTTGTTTGAAAAACAAATAGTTTTTGTTTATTTACGTTGTAATCAAGTCTTGTCCGTTGGTCTAAACCACAGGATTGCCGCTTGTTTCGAAGATTATTTACTATACATTTGCAACTACTTATTGTCTTTCGTTAGCTTACCTATAATTCAGAAATTTTATGTATAGGCACATCCAAGCTGGACGCTTGGAATGTATCAGTTTGCTGAAAAAAAAAAAGAAAAAAAAATCTTGCTCGCGGTGTACACGTAAATTGTCATTGAGATATAGTTGAGAAAAAATTCCCTTGAGAAAGGAGGCAGTGGGAAAGTATAACGTAAAGAAGTAAAGAGTGAGAGCTTCTTCGGCGACTATTTTAATTTGACTCCTATTATTAGACTCGATGACAATTTTTTTTTTGTAGAAAAAAGTGGAGACTCGTTAAAGCTTTTTACGCGTAATTTTTTTTTCTCACTCGTATGAAGACTACGTAATTTTGGAATCAGTTTATTTACACGTGCTTAAAAAAGGCACACTGAAAAAAAATGAATCTTAAAAATCTACTCGATTGAATTTTACATTTGCCATAGTCTCAGACTCTTCCGCCTGTCGTAAACATTTTCGGGTCCAAAACGAAAATTGATATGTCTTTTTAGAATTCAAATGGACTTTCCTCACCTTCCGATCATCATTTTTCTCAGTGTACAGGAAAATTCAATTATTTATCGAGCGTCTCAAAATTTTCACAAATGCAGTAAACGTTGAAAGCGATATTTTAGATTACCAATAATCATTAATCCATATATTTATAATATTATTTCGATTGTTTGATAAAATAAATTTTTTTTATGGGAATCAGGAAACAAGTGATACTGACTTTGAAAATTTCAAGGGTAGCCTTACTGCGTATACTAGCTATTTTTTACTATAAGACGTATAGCCTTTGCGTTTCGCAATAAAAGAATCATTGTTCTCGTCACTACGATTATATACAGAAAAACTTCAATTCACAAAAGTGCACAGTGCAGAGTATCGTTTTTTTATTGTATCGTTCGATTCTAAGAGAAGTTATTGTACAGAGCCCTACCATAATTAATTCATGAGTATGCATAATAGTTGTCCGAACGGTACCCAAGGAACGTCCGTCCGGACATTTCACTTCGATGCAACGACATATCTCGTTCTCTAATTTTGCAAAACATGCAAATGTAAATGCATGTGTGTAATTACAAGATGTTTCTATCTTTTACACTTGAGCGTCTATTACACCGGAGAAATTTCATGACAACGATTTTGTAATTTGCTCTCACTTTACATATATTTCATATAAAATACATTTCGTTTCTATAAACGTCATACGGCGATCCCTTTTTTTTTTTTACATTTCAGAGAAGTAAAATTTTGTTTAGGTAACTCGTTTGATTCGGCATAATTGGAAGAATCGGAGGTTTTTTTGACTTTTTTTCGTTTTGTTTAGTATTTTGTATTTTTATAGGATTAATTTTTATTCATTTGAATCATGATAATTCTATCAATCTTTAGGCTTTTTGAAATTTTGTAACCACTTTTATTGTCACTGTTGAATTTTTAATAAATAGATACTATAATAAGAATAAAATACTTTTCTTATACACGTAAATATTAGTTAACATCAACAATTTTTGTATCAACAATATTTTTTAATAACAATTATTTTAAAATCATCTGTCGGTAAATTAGAATATTTTTTCGTTTTAGATTATAATTTCAAAAATATCACTTTAGTTCACTAAACTTTGAATCTAAAAAATCTAAATTAAAATTGGTATAAAATATGTTAACGTCGATACCATGTTTTACTCTCAATTAGTTTTTACATACACACATTTCACAAAATTGGAATTAATTTCTTCAATTTGCAATTGCATTGCGATACTGGATATCGTTGTTATCAAGTGCTTTCTTTCACTGTAAGACATGAAAATAAATCTTTCCATATTTCGTGTCTTTCTACGAGTAAATAGCAAGATATGACTGTTACCTTGTTTACGAAAGAAAACTTGGAAATGCTGATTATCTGCTATTGTTGCGGGATATGGTTTTACCGATATGAATAAGATTTATAAAACGTCTTGGATTAGACATTTTCATGTACTCTTTGAATTATTTTCCGCTCGTATTTTTTAACTCCTACAAACTATATAAAAGTACAAAATTCAAATACATTTCTCTAGTACATCGCTAAGTACGTTGAGCTTTTATTACTCCAGAGCTTACGATTGAAGATGAACTTTATCAACTTTTATTCCATTAGACATATCATGCATCTATGTGCAAAACAATTGAATGTACATTTTTGTAACTCTCGTAATTATTCTAAATTTTTAAAATTAATTAGGCTAACTCCACTTTCAGCCCACATGCACCGGCACATAAAATCGTATTAACACCACTAGAGCAAGCGAAGAAGTCTCCGATTGCGCTTTATCGATGCACTTTACACTTGCAATATAAAGCGTATCTACTCCCTGTATTCCAGCGCAACCAACATTTTGCCGTGAGCGTCAGTGAGTTGGTAATGCCAATAAGATTTAAAATAAAATATATTGAAATTTGAAATAATTACTATGGTTACAAAAATGTACAATCAGTTATTTTGCACATAGTTGCATGATACGCCTAAGGAAGTAAAAGTTTATAAAGTCTCTGGTCGGTTGTATGATAGAGAAAAATAAAGCTGTATTGACCATAAACCCTAGCTATGTTAGCTTGAATCACATAGTAATGTGAGGTTTGGTCATTTCAACTCGATAGACAAAAGCCAATGTGGCTTTGCTACAGACAAGCGATAATGACGAAGCTTTGTTAATTAGTATTAACTGAGTTTTTAAATGAAATTAATAAAATTTATAAAATGCATATAATAAATACACGAACGATTATTATCATAATGAATAGTAATAATTACAGTACATAGTTTTGTAAAAAAAATCATAAACATACGTATTATTCCACATTTTCATCATTATGTTCATGATTTATTACAAAAATATCTAATCCAAGCATTAGAGTAGTTATCACGGAAATAAGAACTGACAGCACGCATTAACTTGAAAAAAAAAAAAAAATTTGTACATAAATTTATATACAAATATTTACATCGTGTCGTTTGACGTCGAAATAAAAAAAAAATATATATATATATATACGAGCTCGTATATATATATATATATATATATATATATATATATATATATATATATATATAATCATACATGCACGTAAAAAGCCCGCTCCCGGATGGTAATGAGACCGTGTCTGTTGCTGATGACTATAATATTATGTGGACGACACAAAGAAACAAAAGCAAAACGGAGCGGGACTCAGTTCGATGACCACGACGACGACGACGGCAGCGATGAAAATCACAAGTAGCAAGTCTTATAGAATATAAGCGCGACAGTGTCCTTGCCGTAGACCCTGTACTCGCGCTCGTAGTGCACCTTGCCCGGCTCGAGCCTCTCGACGATCCGACCGTCCGCCGCTGCCAGCGCATCCAGGAACAGCCGGTCCTGCGTCTCCTCCAGCCGCGACGACGAAGACGACAACGACAGCGAAGGCCGCAGCGGGACCGGAGGCGCAGGACGGACTGCCGGCTCCTCCAGCAGCAGACTGCTCAGGTCCTCGACCCGGTCGAAGGGCCTGGGATCCCTCTCGAGGATCGCCTCGATCTCCAGGTACTTGAGGTCCTGCAAGCTGTTGGGGTAGCAACTGAGCCGCTGGAGGTCCCGCGGCAAAAAGTGGCGCTCGAGCCCATAAACGGGAGCCACCCGGGGACCACGCTTCGGCAGGGTAGCGTACGGGCGCTCGCTCGACCACGAGCTGTAGCAGGAGGGCTCCCGAAAAACCGGTGGCTGGTGGTGCCTCGCCAGCAGAGACGATGACGACGCCGACACTTGGTCGAAGGGGGAATGCAGCCGGTCGAGTTGGAGCTCCTCGAGACTGCGGATGGCCTCGCGACCATACGAGGAACAGCAACTGCTGGAGGCACACCGGCGCGGGTCGATCAGCTCCTCGTGCCCGTAGCCGTAGTCGTACCGTTGCTCCAGCTGGTGCTGTTGTCCCACGGTGGTTGGTGGTTGCACGGCGTCAGCCCCGTACGCCCCGCGTCTCAGGCCTTGGGGCACGCGGCTGTGCCAGCTGGTGATTTTACTGCGGACTCCGCGACCGATACGGCCCGTCTTTTCGGCAAAGACGTTGCAGTAACTGGCCAGCCGGTGGTGCTCGCCACAGCGCCGGAAGAGCGAGGCGCAGTCGAGGGTGGTGGGCCTCGAGCGCCGAGGGTACGGGTAGGTGGGCGCCCCGTTGGCCATGATGGAGAAGCCCGGCACTGGTATGGGTTGCTGGTGGTACTGGTAACACATGCCAGTGGCGGGCGGTAAGTAAGCGTCGCGCGGGTCTACCTGGTTCGGGTAGGCCCCACCCGGTAGCGGCTTGTTTGTCTTTTCGAGGTTCGACAGCCCTCCTGTGAGGGAGGCCTTATACTACCGGGATTGGGCGTAGTCCGGGTTCATCTCGTCCAGCTGTTTGCCCTTGGTCTCGGGCACGCAGCACACGACGAAGCCCAGACCGAACACCGACACCACGGCGTACAACCAAAATGTCCCGTGCAGGCCCATCGTCTGCGAAACAGTACACATTTTTATTTATTTCACTATTACTTTACACGTCATCCACATTATCTTTCATCTCCAAAGCGAGTGGGGTAATCGTTGCCGCTTGCTCGTTAATCATGCCGAGTATTACGTGAAATACAACCACTTTTTTTTCTTCTTTTTTTTTACACCGCGGAAAATAAAAATGAATCAGCGCGAAAGAATCGTAAACGATAAAACGTGGTCTCGATGAGAATAACGTAGCGATCGGGTGTTGATGAATTTAATTGTTTCGCAAAATAAATCGAAATTCCCGCAAAGTTGACGCAATGCTCCTATACCTTGCGTAATACGTGTTCATTAGCTGCACATGTATCGCTTGATAATTACAGTTTACCACGTGTACGTACAAAAACGGCATCTGCGTGGCGCAAATCGTCGACAAGTGTAACACGAATGCAGCTACATGTCCGACATCAAACCGAGCCTTGCGAGCGCAAACCGCACCGTAGCGTTGAACCGATCATTAAGTCGTCGTGCGGTTCGATATTAATCGTCGGCCGCAGCATCGGCCACGGAAGAAAAGTCACTCAGTTAACGGCACACCCACGCACACTAGTGTTCTCTCGCTGTCGGTATTTTTCCCTGCAATTATAAGCTAATGCGAAAAGGCAAATCGCGAGGACTGTACATATTACGAATACGGTGTGTCTCGTCGCTTTGCAGTTGAAGAAGCAATGCTGCACTTCCTATATAGCTGCACCTCCGCGTTTTCTCCTTTCTCGTACAGCTGATCTTCTTTGTCGCGCCGCTGCTGCTTAGATATTCAGGCCCGTGTAATTTGAAAAGAACGCGGGGGAGCGGCGCGCGATTAAGTCAATTATTTCCGGGGATGACATATGTAACGCGCCAGATTTTTTTTTCCATGCTAAACAATGGAAGAATGGCACACGGTGCGCCTTAGAAAATTGGCACTTATAAAAAAAAAAAGCGGTCTAATTGTACCCCGATTCGCTTTGGATTGTTTTTTTTTTTTTTTTTCAATACGGATGCAATTTTGAAATTCGCTCACCTGCTGAAAGTCCATGTAGAGCTTGGTGGCGATGAAGGCGCAGAAGTAACTGAAACTGGTGCTGATGCTCGAGCCGAGACCGCGGTACT
This sequence comes from Copidosoma floridanum, assembly GCF_036245765.1. Taxonomy (NCBI): domain Eukaryota; kingdom Metazoa; phylum Arthropoda; class Insecta; order Hymenoptera; family Encyrtidae; genus Copidosoma; species Copidosoma floridanum. The sequence continues at coordinate 37,454,889 of NW_028321890.1, forward strand.
CGAGTGGGAAGAGCTCACCGATGAGAAGCCAAGATATGGGCGAGATGCCCAGGGCGAAGGCCGTGGTGAATACGAGGACGCAGATCAGTGGTATCCAGTCGTACTGGCCCGTCATCGTCACCGTCGCCTCAGCGGCGTAAGTCGAGGCTGGGATGCTCTGCAGCTGTGACATCGAGTTGTAGTAGGAGTAGCTACCGAAGCCCGCGAGCGCCAGCGACATGAAGACCGTGCTGGCTATCAGGAGCGGCAATCGGCCGACCACGTCGATCAGGAAGCCTGTATAGGCGAATTACAGATGAATTTTGATGTGAAGACGTTTCAATTAATAAGCCAAAGTATTGATATATCGGTGTACGTGGTGACTCACCCGAGAGAAGCGAGGCCAACAGTTGGACGAACCCAATGGCTATCGTCGCGTTGTGGGGGTTCATGTCGCCGAGGGTCTGGCGGAAGATGTTCACGGCGTAGTAGTTGAAGGTGCTGGCCCCCGAAAATCTTTGGAAGAACATGAGGCCGCACGTTATGCCGATCGGCTTGTACAGCCTAGGCGTGAGCATGCTATTTTTGAAGGATTGCTCGTACTGTTTGGCCCGTGACACCAGGACGTTCGTCTTTATGATCTGAAACAAGAGAGAGAGAGAGAGAGTTGATAATCATGATGGGTATCCTCGATCGGGGATTGTTTGATGCACAAAGAAAAAATTGTGAGAGCTCTCCCAATGCGCGAGGCAGTTGCTGTATCGCTATAATTTTTTCTCGCAAGAGACAAGTGCAGAGATAAAAAAAAAAAAAAAAAAAGCCATACCTGTAGCTCGTTCCTGATGTCGACCTCGGAGCCGCGTAGCCACTGCAGACTACTGGCAGCCTCCTCATCCTTGCCGTTGAGCACAAGGTAGGAGGGCGTCTCGGGAATGAAAAGGGTGCCGAAGAAGAGCATCGACGGAGCGATGGATACCAGAAGGGCGCTCTCCCGCCAATTGAGACACGAGCCGAATATGTAGGCGAGCAACACCCCAACGTGGCCCAGCACTTTCAGCATCGCCGACAGACAGCCCCGTATACCCGGCAGCGATATCTCCGATATGTACACCTGTCATGTTATAGTTGATTTATTGTTTTGATCGTGCCGTTTTTTTAAAGATTATACAGTGTATATCTGTTACCTGAGCGACCATCGTGATGATGGAGCAGCAGAGCCCGACGGAGAAACTGGTAAGGTAGATGAGCTCGACGCAGGGCGCGAGACCCGTGAGGATCCACGCCACGGCCAGGGGCAGGGAGGTCATTCTGAGAGCCAGCCGGCGACCCTTGCGCATCGTCCAGTCACCTATGATGGCACCGGCCCAGGCGCCGAGCAACGACAGCGCCGCTACCCACGAGGCCTCCTGCGCCGTCACCGTAAACGCCATCCTTGTAAAACAAAAAGAGTTATAGTTACACCTGGACATCCATATGCGTGGCGATGATGACTCATTTGGAAGATTGACTCACCAGGTGCTGAGCCACGGGTAGAGGTCGGGCGAGTTATTGTTCAGGAAGGAGTCGAGGGTTGGGGACGTGTAACCCTTCGCCAATCCCGAAGACAGGGTACCCATGGACAGAGCCAGGGTCGCCAGTACCTGCGACGGAAACAAAATACTTTGCTCAAACAACAAAAGTCAATGGCTATACTTGTGGAAAGGGGGTTTTTTAAACGCAGTGTCCCAATTGATTGATCCCCTCGCTGGATTATCATTGGAGGATGTAACCGGACCGAGAGGGGGTGCAAAGTTTTTTAATCAGCGACGCGCACTTGGAATAATCACGAGGAATCGTCCTCGGGTCGAACGAAATGGGTATATATATGTATCGATCAAGAGAGTCGAGGTAAGTCGGTCGCAGTGATACTTATACATATAGGCGGTGGAGGGCTTCGGATGTGGTTTTGCACGACTCGCAGCTCCCGATGATCGTCGATTGTCGGAAGCAAATCTCGCCTCGGTTTATCCCGCTCTGTTTCTCCGCTCTACTCTCGGTAGAGATCACCCGGTATACACGATGTACCGTTTACGGAGCAGTGGCTGCGTTGGCTAATGAGCCCGCACTGCTCGATCTTTTCGCTCGGTTATACACGTGAGTATCTTCGGTCCAATTAAAAGTATTCTCGCGCGAGCAAATTTAAAGTCAAGCGGAGAGTCTGGGAATACCGATTTCCACCACAAGCCAACTTGTAATGTCACATGGATACGTCGTCCTGCACACGGTACGAGCCATTGTGCGATTTACATGTAGGTGTACCTAATGCATATATACGTATACTGCTCCGACAATGGGCAAGTCGGCCCGGAATGCGCGAGACTTATCGCGCGCGATAAAACAATGGCCCTCCTCTGTTATATATATACATACATTTAAGAGAATCTGCTACTCGCACGAGTCGCTCGTATTTATTATACCCATCTGTATATGTATATGCGTGCAATGTGTGTTTATATTCCTTTTTTACCCCCCCCCCGGAATTCCAAATATATATATATATCTCTGGGTTATATCGATTTTTCACGTGTTCATTGTATTACGGATTCTGCAATCGTGGTTATCTCGTTATTAATCACATTATTTGTCTTGCTCCTGGAGCAAGTATACATTGTAGCAACCGTTGCCTAATTGTACGGTCGGCGTTTGTCAAAAGATATCGTACGTAACATTCGGACTCTTGGCTCGCGACAATTGAGCTTTTATTCCCCCCCCCCCTCCAAGGTCGATTCGCGTAAATTATTAGAGTGTAACATTGCGTAGCTGGGGGGGGGGGGTCGCTAAAAGCGCATCGAAAATTACAGTGATACAGTACCGCTGAGCAAAGAATCGCTTTTCGATTAGAGCACCGGCCGTGGGTAGGAGGCGGGATGGGGGGAAGAAATCGCGGATAAATAGCGTTCTCGGAAGGAAGGCCGGCTGATTGATTGCGAAGAGGGAAAAAAAAAAAAAAAAAAAAAGAGTTCCGAGAGCGCCTAATATCGAGCTCGGGTCATTAGCTCCGGCGGCCCCCCGAGCGCAATTCCCTCCTTTAAAGGTATTTTACGTGCACACGGGTGTAGCCAATAGCGCATACGTGCAATCGCCGATGCTCTAACCATTTGCCCTCTCGTATACGCGCCTCTCCTCCCTCGCGCATTATTCAACCAAACCGTTCATTACGGCCGATGTCTTCATTTTGGGCGGTCCACCCACCCCCGTTTTATAGCTATTTCTATTGCCGAGACTCTTTCTTTTTTCCAAGATCAACAAACACGCGCTGCCCCGCCCGAAATTGCACCGTAGCATATAATAAGGATACCTGCGCCGTCGATTTAACTTATTTGCCTCCGGCATACAATACAATACCAGGTAGGGCGAAACAATAAAACACAGCCATGTGTATAGCACTCCATATATATAGTGTGGCAAAGTTTACTTTTTTACCCCCCTCGTTGTCGGTCCCGGGGACAAAAAATCCAGCGAGCCGATCAGACGAAAAGCTCGCACGGGGTCTCGACCGATCGGCTCCGCGATGCGTTCCGTATCGAAAGTTTCCAGTGGGTGTACAATACATTTGTGTGTATATATATTTATAGAGCGGAAAACACGCGAACGCACTCACCTGGGACGAGTGTTGAGGTCGGCTGGGCGTGGACTCCATGTGCACGACTGTGGCTCGCGGGACTTTGAGGTCGTCCTCGGCCTTGCTCGGTACCGTTGTCACCTGCAACACACAACAAATCGATCGTCTTTTACTTACTTCCATCTGTATATTTTCACCAGCTTCAATTTTTTCTTTCGACATACACATGTAGAGTCTCTCCGAGCAGAGCTACTTTGTCACGTAGTGGAAAAATTAGATGCTTTTAGAGAGGCTATAGCGAGGTTTTTTTTTTTTTTTTTTTTTTATCTTGCGCAGGAAAAGCGTCGTGAAAAAAAAAAAAAAAGAAAGAAAACCTCGCCGGGAGGAGATAAACGTCGCATTAACGCGCAAAAAATTTCGTCCGCATTAATAAACGCGCGCTCCTAAGTAGCTTTCGGGCTCGAGGCATTAATCTTAGGAATATTAATAAAATCAAGCTGACGCTCTCTCGCCTCGGCTGTATATATTTTTACTGCCCGGCGTTTCATATACCCGATGTGTACCTACTTAATATAATATCATACACTGGGACTCGCAACGAATTCGGAGGTCCGTTATATATATACACGTCACGGAGGCAAGTACCTATCATTAATTACTTTCACGCGGGTCGTACACTCGTACGTGTTTACGTACATTATATTCTAGCCCGAAGGGGTATCGGAGCCGAGCGACCACCCGAAAAGCAGAGATTGAAAAAATACTCGTTTGACTTTTTCACGGCAACACGACTATTTCGGGTGTGAAAAAATTCCGGCGTCACAGTTAAATCGTCAGACTCGAAAATTAATCAGCACTACCTGCTGTAAAAATGTAGGAACATGAAAAAAAAAAAAAAAAAAAAAAAAAAAAACAAGCATGGCACTTTAGCATCACTCCTATATAGAGCTACACTATTTTTTTCCTCTAATAGCCCGATACGTCTAATATATACCATACGGTTTTGAAGGAAAATCAATCATCGGCTTGGAGCGAGTCGAAAAACCCGTCGTCCTCGCGAGAGGAGAGCTTGGCTTTTTTTTTCCCAGATGCGTAAAATACGCGCGCTCGTATGCAGTGCTTTCTCTTGTCAATTGCTGGTGATGCCTGCAGGGAACAATAGCTGCGGGGGTACACAACACGGGCGGGTTAAAAGCGGTGCAGCTGGTGGTTTTACGCTCGCGCTTGCTTTTAACGAGCGCGGCGCATCATATTGTCCAAAGACTGTCATTAACTCGAAAGGGGGGGGGGGTCTTTAATGGCGCGCGTCTGCGCAGCTTTTAGTTCTCTCTTTTCTTTTCTTTTTCTTTTTTCTTTTTTTTTTTTTTTTTTTCTTTCGAGAAAGAGAAATGGCCAAGAGGACACTACTTGTGTGTGTGTACGAGTTTCACTGCTGGGTCAAAATAGACTCAGCGAGTTGAGCCGTACACGAGGAGATGTACGACGTATACATCACGCGGGAAAATTTTCGCGATCGGTACAAAATTGTATCGCAAGATACGGTAAAATCACATTTTTTTTAAAAGTAGCTTATTTAGGACCGTTTGGTTGGTTGTTACCAATCATAATGTGCATAAAAGTCGAATTGATAACATTATATTTGGAAAGCTATACATTCGTCCACGGGGAAACAAATAAAAGTCTGTTCTCGTGTGGACAAGTTTGGCTCGCGCTCATTATAATATATTGCGAGATACTATCTTCGCTTGTTTAACGAGTAATACGAGTTTCAATCAACACTCGCTGTCCCTCGTACACTTTTATATATGTACATACTCGGGGCGACTCTGCGGTAATTTATTTACCCCGTAAACTGTAGAGAAAGTCTATAATTATAGCCAATCCAAAAGTCCTCTTTACGTATATACTTACGTGCCGGAAACTTTGAGTGCAAAATTAATAAAATCGATGCCATCTCGCATACAAGAAAATTTCTCCCTACACCGTTTTTGAAGATGTTTTACTCGTTTAGATTATGAGAGTAAATACCAGAAGAAACGGGCCTCGCATAGAAGATGTATACTTACGAGAGAAAAACTTTTGTATATACGGTAAAACCGTACACTCAGTTCGCAAGTAAATGAAAAGTAGTCAAAGCTATAATCTCTCCCAAAAACGCAGTATGTCGACGAGAGCTAAATTAAAAAAATTTCCAACGATGGAATCCACGCGGAGTTCGCCGACTCATCCAAAGTAACCTCCTCCCGATTAATCGACACCACGGAGAGCCCACCCTCTACACGCATACCTCCCGTGACCGACGACTTAATTAAATCACTAGCGTCTGCATTTATGAATATGTAAGTCCACACATACATACGTATTATGTAGACACGCGCGAGTGTTCGGCGTGAGTTAGTTTATATTTCCTCGCGGGGCGCGTCTAGTCATTATAACTTTCTCGCGCGCCCGAATCGATTTCGCGTCTCCTCGCGAAATAAACAACTCGTCCCTCTCTCCCGGTGCATAAATCAATGACGAGCTCCACGGGATCATCTATATATGTATACACATTGTTTTTTGCATTTTCGAGCTGCAGAGGCGCAGCTGCGTCAAGACGCTACGCGCGGCGGATTGATTGATTATTGAAAAACGTTTATACGTCACCGAGCGCGTCCAGTGGAGGAAATGGTGATTCCGTAAAACCGCGCAATGGCTGTACATGCGAGGATGATGTTTTAATCGCGGAATATTAAAATTTCTCTCCTTTCCCATTTTTCTCCGTCTATGAAATTTTCCTCCCTAAAAAATAAGTATACTCCTCTGTGCTTTCCACCCGAATGGTCACTATTTTCCTCGAGTGTGCACGGCTCGTTCCAAGGAGGAAGCGATAAACATGCACACATCGGAGTAATTAAAAGCCCGTAGTAAAATGCAAAACAGCCCGCGATTCAGGACTCGATCGTAAATTATGTGCCATAGTACTCCCGCGGCTGCACTCTCATTCCCGGCTAGGAAAAGTCCCTCATCCCCCCCCCCTCTCTTTCTCTCTCGTGGCAACTTTGGACAGCGGAGATTTCATAAGAAGATGCGACGGTATAAGCCACCCATACAGGCCGGGAGGCTTTGAATCTGCTTATGTATTGTGCGCCAGCCTCCGCGTCTCCCTCCAACGGAACTTAATTACAGATTTTCACGATAGCTAAGAAAGTAGGGAAGGGTCTGATCGATATACAGCATATATATACGTATATAGAGTGTCGTGGACGTCGCTACGTCCGGGTGCTCTCTCTTTTTTTTTATTTCGTCTTCTTTTTATTCTATATACGTTATTTGGCTGCGCATCGGCGTTGAATGGAAATTTAATTGGATCGATCGCGCGCGCACACGCCTATACTTTTCAGTCGGAAAATTGAAAACTGTTTTGTTTAGATAGCGCAATACTCTTATTTACTCTGTTTTCACTGGGTGCCGATCTAAAGCCATTCATGCACGCACTACACTGCGTAATATGTATAATATAACGCATACATATACACCGAAACGATCATCATTACGGCTTATATGGCGTATATATGTATTATACATGGGAAAAATCGGCAGTCGATTTTCCAAGCCCATGTTGTACAATATGCAGTTTATGTAACGCAAAATCATTACAAACATCCCCATCATGGTGCTCGTACGCAGTGATATGTCCATACCACCATGTAGGCACTGCTAATTACCCCTTACTTACGTTGAGTTTCTAGTAACACCAAGCGCCGTTAAGCGCATTATTTTCATCTCACGGAAGCAGCTCTGCATATAGCACACCGCATACCGGCCATTCTCCCCCGGCTGCTGTATATATATACATGTATATAAATGTACACGCTACGAGCACCTATACTATTGTATAATCGATAGAGCCGACACGGCGCAGCCTCGCGATTACTTAAGCGCTCGCGGCACATGCTGGTTCTCTCTGCTCGTGTTGTTACTTGACTAAAAAAAAAAAAAAAAAAAAAAAAAAAACCGGGCGACCAGAGTTTCCACTCGATTGTCCGTATACACGCGTCTATCGCGCACTCGGCAATGTTTTAGCTCGAGATCGGGTGTGTGTGTGTTTTCCCCCGACAATCGTGAGGTTACGCAGATTTTTTGCGCACTTTACTCGGGCACTTTCACTTTTCCCTCTCTGCCCCGCTGTACGTAGGATGTATGCATGTGCTGCTCGGTGTATCTCTTGAATATGACGGGGTGAAACGTACCCTCGGCTTGTCCCTCGGAGATAGGATTGTGGATACTCGCGATGTTCTCAAATCGCTGTGCCCCGACTTTTCACCGGGAGTTTATTGTCGATTGACTCGATGGTAAGTACGGTCTTGCAAAGGTTTTCAGGTATACGCACAAGATACGCGGGAGATAAATTCCACTATACTGAAACCGGGAAAACAGTAAAAAAATCTGTAGTCGCTCGTTGGGGAAATGTAGCGCGGACAGGAAAAAGCATCGAGGTTCGATCGACATCTTCTCCCTCTGGCGCGCGCATTTCATCCGTCTAAAAACCCGGTATTCCGCTATAAACACACGTGCGTCTCCGCGACTATACGAAACGCCGCGGCCAATAAATCCCATCCCCGTCGCATTAAATTCTCAATCCCCGTTAACGTTTGCACACCCCACCTCTCGTGTGCCGTACACTATATATTATAAGACGCGACACGAGGACACCGATTATAATGTAAAACGGATGGATGTCGCGTAAGGAAAACGAGTTTCTTTCACCCCCCGCGTGCAAATACGGTATTATTTCGTGCTGTGTTTTCGGTAAAGTTCAAGAGGTGTGTGTGATGTTTCTGCCAAGTTAAGGTTGTTCCCCGCATATACACATATGCGCGGCTTAGGAATTTCAATAGCGCCTCGTCGTCGGTTCCATACGTCCTGGGTTATTGGACTGCACGTGGCGCTCCTCTCTTACGCTGTACACTAGGTGCACGGGATGATGCCGTAGTTTTGTTGCAGTTGCCAAGCCCCGGTGTAAGCGTCGTTGCATCGCTAAGCGCGTCTCGCTCGGCTGGAAAAGCTGCCCGTGCGATTCGGTGGCTTACATTGATTCACTCTTGCCCTGAATATCATGTAGGACTTTTTTTTTTTTTTTTTCTCGTACAAAACTAGTAGAGGCGTGAAAATCATCGAGTTTCGCAAAAACTACGGGGATGTTGGTTCAACGGGTCATTACCAAGTACATTTGCACACGTTTCGAAAAATTTAATATCACCTATACGTTCCCCGTCTTTATCCGGCGGCTAATTACATATGCGCTCGATCTAAACGTTATGCCATGTTAATTAAATGTAAAGTATAGACGTTAATGACAGCTCTCGATCTATAAGTACATGCATAATTCGAGTGCAGATTTTTTTTTTCGAGCTGAAAAATAATGCAAGAACACGTACTGAAATCGACGTTTTTGAAACTCTCGGGGTTCTTGCTTTATAAAAAAAAAAAAAAAAAAAAAAAAAAAAAAAAAAAAAAAAAAAAAAAAAAAAAAAAAAATGATACAAGCACACACGGAGTAAACGACGCGGAAAAACATCCGCATCGGGTAATTAAGAGAACTGCCACAGGAGGGCGAATGTATACGCATATATTTGTACGCCGGCAGCAATTTTTCCACCCGTTGCACCGACAACCGAGGAGCGCACTCAAATTCCGTCATTTCCGAAATGATGCGCGATGATCGCTCGCGCGCGCAACTATTCCTCCCTTCAGAGATGGAAATTTCAGAAATAAAAAGCTTTTCGACTATCCCATCGCGTGTGCTCCTGCTTGGCCGTGCGTATATACCCGAGCGTCTCAATCCGTGTATATACCAAACCGTATATAGGTTACAATGGGGAAAAATCGGTACTTGAAGTTCAGAGATCAAATGACACGCGCTTATCTTCTATGTGCGCTCGAGAAATTCGGTTCACCACGCAGCAAATAATCAATTTGTAAATAGTCTCTCGTTGGAAATGGTACATTTACACCACACTTTGTAAATTCACCTGGTCAATTGTAGTAAATGGCATGGATTATTATTTTTTCTGACATTCCACGGTAGAGGAGAAAACGTGTACACATGCGTCTCCCGAGCAAAGTCGAAAGAGAGCTCGTTCCCTTAATTTTTAAAAACACCCGACCAAAAACTCCGAAACGGCCGTCGCAGCGAGCGCAAGACCACAACATCTCCATGGAGAGGCAGCGCGTAAATCGCTCGTCACTCAATAAATCTCGCGAAAGCTCTCGGAAGGGATCCTCGAAGCGTAATGCAAACACTCGGGGGGCCGCGGGTCGAACAAAAACACGAAAACGCGCACCGAAAGGCGGTGTGCAAGTATATACGTCATACAACACCCTCGCCAAGTCGCAAACGCTGCACTTTGCCGATGGGGAAGATTTACCGACCGGATACGGAGGGCTCGGCCGTAATGTGCATATACCCGCGAGCTAAATCAAAGCGGTCGTTTGAGCTTTTCGAGCACAGTCGCGCTCGAGCATCTGCTTTTGTGCACCGACAATATCATTTGTATGGTATATGTAGGTGTATTTACGTACCGAAACAAAATCGGGCAAATTTATCTGGCACTTTTTCATCGTTGAGCAACAAACACACCGAGAACAAGTTGAAAATTCACTGTATAGACGCACGAACGACGCAAGCAACGAAGCGTCGATGCTAGATCGACGACTCGTCCCGATCGTGTCCAGTCGAGTACTGAGGTGCTACCAAAATTTCTTCACACCTATATACGGGGCCGGCGAGTTGGTAAGCTCAGCTCCAGGGACACTAGAGAGATAAGAAGGGCCTCTGGTTTACAATAGACAGTATACATGAATCGATGAATCCCTTCTAAACGTGGTGCTGCATGTACAACATATATTTATATACCTTATGTTCTCCCTAGCGCCCTCTGAGCTGAGCTTGACGGCCCCATATACATACATGTGCGTGCTCTTTTTCTTCCTCCCCCCCCCCCCGTACTTTCCGTACTGTAAAATTCATTGCACTGACAGCGACGGTGCATGGGAGGTATACAAGGTGTATCCTCATTAGACAATTTAAATTTTACAATTTCTGCGCTTTGCTAAAAACGCCATCTTTGTCTCAATTTTAAATTAATGACTTTCGAAAAGTTGACTTTTGGTAAATACCTTAATTCTTCTCGCACCATTGCTGACACCTACACTAATCCTCTCCCAAGTCAACCCTTGCAAGGCCATAATACAACATGCAATATAATATATATTCGCATCGTGGCACAATATATAATGTAAATGGCCCATCAGGTCTGCTTTTGGCCAAAGATGCGTGATGCGGTGCACCGCATGTATGATATTCCTCGGTGCGCAATCTACCAAGTGTACGTAGGTACACGCACTACGTTTTGGAATGTGTTTTCTTCTATTTTCCGTGTCTATTGTACGCCAGAAATTACAACGACGCCCATCACGAATGGCCGAGGAGCACAATTTTATTGTATTACTACGGGCCAGATGTTTGTAATTTTCCCTCTCGTGGCAAATACGGTCATTTAAATTTTTTTAACAACACACGCGCGCGTTATTTATTTCAGTTTTAAAGATGTATATTTCTATACGAGTTAAAGCCTCCTTTCGTCTCGTCACAATTACGGGAGCTAAGATGCATCTATATCGGTCTAATGATTATTAAAAGTCTAAATACACCTGTACCTAAGCGTTGGCGTTTCGCAAAGAAATTGAATTTGCAATGTTCAATAAGTCGCGCCGATGATTAAGATAGAGACGGAGGTGGCGACTCAATTACAGAGGCACGGAAAAGTAAACGAGTGAATTCACCTAACGTATTAACTAGCGCCTATGCACTGCGAGTCGCGCGCTACGTATGCTTCGACTGCCTATATGCTCGAGAGCAGTCGATTAATCTTCGAGCTCTCGCGGACGAGTCCTTATCTCCGCGCGACGTCACAAGGAACGACTGCTGGAATCCCCCCCACCTCCACCGCGGGCCTTCGATTAATCAAGCAGAAAACTGCGCGTGCAAGTTTTTTTTTTTTTTTTTTTTTTTTTTTCGTTTTGTTTTTTTAATCCGCGTGTACGTGCGCTGGGTCGCCAGCTCGAAATTAATTACAGGCGAAAAGGGGTACGGGGAACAGACGGATTGGTTATTCATCGGATGACGTTTGGCTTCTCCGGCCATCGGAGCATATACAGCTGACCAAAAGAAAACAATGGCCTGCATTTATTGTACAAAAATCCTACGGTCCCCACGAGAGTTCCCTGCGCCGTAAACTCGAGGGCACACGGCTGCCTCTTTTTGTTCTATTAGCCGCTTATACATCGAGAGTCTAATCCGAAAAAAGTTTATGGCCCCGCTGTAACCGAATATTATGTTGTTTTTATCGATTGATTTTTACTCTTGAAAAATAATCGCTTTGCAAATCAGCAAAAATGTCAATTTTTGAATATATCCAGTGCGTCGAGCCCAACTCAATCTGACACTCGTTCCCGTCGAGCATGCGATTCCCGTAGCAAAAGGAGCAACAAAACTGCTGGCACCTCAAAAAAGTATCACGATTTCGTCGATGCAAGCCAAAAAAAAAAAAGTCAAACACACCGAGGGACTGCAGTGAGAAAAAAAAAAAAAAAAAAAAAAAAAAAAAGGAAGGGGTTGAGGATGCGTGTATACTGCACGGGGGGTGGGTGTTGCGCGGTACCAGTAGCGAGTGCAGCTAAGGAAGCCCCACGCCTGTAAACAGCCCTCGAGCCATGGTGTGGAGAGAAAAGGGGGATATATTGGTTACCGCGCGCACAATGTGTGTGTGTGTATAGGTAACCAAACGTGATTTCTCGCGGCTCGTCCGGCACTTGTGATGTCGTCTTCGTCGACGGACGCGCTCTGCACTTTTATGGCTCTCCCTCGTGCCCCCCCGTGTATAGTATTCCACAAGTCTCCCATTTGTGCCCCGCACGCCCGTGTACATCGATGCGATTTCTCTTGCTTTTTGCTTTAGTTTCGCGATGATGCACGACGGAGCGAGAGATATACCTTGGCCGGGTGGCGGGTGCGCTTTCACGCTGCGCTGATTTCGCGTGTGCAGTCAGTATAGAGACCTACAGGCGGCGAGTACGGATAACAAATGGGAAAATAACAAGAAGAAGACTAATAGGTTTGACGTGCGCTTTGCGTGTAATATGGGGTATCGGGCGATTTCAGGTTACCGATACCCAGTTCGGTGGAGCGGGAATAACGCGCTGCGTCCGTGTGCAGCTACATATACCTTATATTCTCTTGAAACGCCAAACCGATACTCGTTTCACTGATGGCTAAACTTTCTTTTCTTTCCTTCGACTCCGAGCTCGGGGATGGAAATTTCGGGCACTTGTACAAAAGGTATTATTGGTACTTTTCGACTCAACGTGGACTATATGTATCGCAAGTGGAGAAAAAAAGAGAGTTTGAAACATTTTCGGGGGATGAGATTGATTAAAGAGTATTGGCATTTCACTTGGAAAAATGATTATTTTCTTCTTTTTTACACGAATCCTCTTTTACGACGGGGTGTACAAATATAGGTCTGCCATATGATGTAAACAAAAGTACCCGTAAGAGACGATTTTCCAAAGACGCGACGATTCCCTCTTTCTCTCGCAAACATCTTGAAATGGCGTACACGGCGTTTGCTCGTTCGCGTCTTTTGCCCCTTTATTTCTCGGATGTTGGCGTCGAGAGACATAATATCTGCTCGAGGAGCGTGTGCTCGAACAAGCCTTGCTTTGAATTCAAAGTATTTTCCTCTATACACGCAGTTTCTCATGGTAATCACGACACTCTTTTGCTGCTCGGCGTTTTCGTATACGCTTGTACCATGGAGTTTTCTTTCTCTCAGAGGAAATTGCGCTCAAACGAGTTCCCGCGGGAAATTTTGCAAAACGCGAGTTCACCGTGCAAGTCTCGGGACAAAGTCGATCGGAACCGCTCGCTCATTCATGCCGGGCAAATAAAGCTAACACGAGTATGGGCACAACTACTGTGCACATAAGTATAATATATTGACTTTTTGTTTATCCTGTCCTCTCTTCGATTACCATATGGCGCTTATTGTTGAGTACCTAAGTATATACAATTATATATACGGGAGCAAAGCTGAGAAACAGTAGCATGTACGAACGGGCGGAAGGTTTGTTTGACCTCTACTTGATTTGCTTGCTTTCGCTGGGAATATAATCTAGAGTGTTTTCGGGATCTCCGTTTCCCGTTCTTCCCGGCATGCAGCAACAAATAAGAAACAGAAGGAAATGGAGGATGGGGGTTCGCCAACTTCATTTTCGCTCCATATCGATTCGAACTTTGACATTGGCCATATACTTGTGCGAGAAAACTTGACTGCCCGACCACGTGTATATATATATGTATGTATGTATAAAGTGCAGTTAGACTTGCTCTTTCTCTTTGGCACGCTGCTATACTACTATATACTTCAACACCGTCGTATCGGCCGTAGTAGTCTCGAGGAGGAGGAGAAGGTACATCTGGGTCATCGATTTTCCTCTCTTAATTGCGCATTGCAATATATGATTAGGTGGCCAGACTAATATCGAGTGGCTTTTTAGGACGAATAGAGGAGGGTGGTAGGGGGCGTTTGCCGAGAGACGAGGAAAATCGTGGGTATGCGAGCGAAATGTTGATGACATCCAAATTAAACGGCGCGTATGCTTATGTTTGTACCTCGTGTTCCGAGACGAACATGCTGTTGTGGCACCACTTTTTGAGGACAGTTTTTTTTTCCCCCCCGGTGACTGGTTTATCTCGAGAGTTTTTACTCGGCCGTTCCAGTTAGACGCTCGTGCGTGCGTGCGTTGTTTAAGAGTTTCGCGAAATTTTGGGTAGAATACGTACATGGGCTGATTAAAAGGGATGATACATTACAGAGTGACAAGATTTACAGGTGTTTCGGCTCGCCAGGTTTGATCGGACAACATAAATATGTCATTGAACACGCGTGTCGACTGAAATCCACTTTAAAGAAAAGTAATTAAAACAAACAAAAAAAACCCCTAAGGTATATATATTATGTATACATTAGAACTGCAGGTACACAATAAACCAACACGTATACAGTTTTGTGCTGCAATCAAACCATCAAAACAGCAGCGTCAGGTGCACCGCACAGTGTACCTATATCATAATACCATGCGCGCATCAGGGGTGTATCATTGCTGCCCCATGTGTAATTATGTAGTTTTTCCCCCTTTGCTGGCCGTCAAATTGTCAGACCGTCTGACGCTTGCCCACACGCACAGCGTGATATTGTACGAAAACCGTCCCTGTTTGCCGATGTAGTCCCTCGTGGCCGCGCGACCAAATCAATTTTGCTGGTGTATATCTTATGCAACACAAAGAAAGGGGTATGTATATACGGATGGAGGAAACAGCCACACCTACGACTCTATACGATATATACAAGTGCACCTAAGCTCGCGCGGATCGGCCGGTCGCACGGGCCCAAAAATGCATGATGCGTGTACAATATATTACGTAGGAGCTGAAATTTTTTTTCTCCATACCCCCTCGCGGTACATGTCGAGGGGGTTGCGTATGATGTTCGTTTGGCGCTTCGAAAAAGTGCGAGCTTTAAATAAGTAAGTATATACGGCCCGGGCGGTTCTCGCCATCGGGACAAAACAACAAGCCCATTGTCACGCCGCGGGACGGGACTCGGAACAATGGGCGCTCCTGATGTATAGCTCGATGCCGTTCGGTCTCCCGCGACTCCTGTCCGTTTTGACGCTGCAGTGCTGTTGTTGTTGTTGTTGTTGTTGTCGAGTTCGGCTTGCAGTCCTCCGATGACAGCACTTTCCCGCTGTTGTTGCTGGACAGCGAGACGCCTGTTAAATTGGCAAATTGAGCCACGGCCACACAACGGCTGGATTTTCCTCGGTGCGAGCTATATAACATTACAGCCTCCGAAGGATTGCGATGCCGATTGTGCGTTACAGCTGTACCTGTATACATTACTTGATGTACCGGCCCATTTTGTTTAGTCGATGTCAGCATTATAGGATGCATTTTACTCACGAATAACACATTTAGTGACCGACCGATCAAGGGAGAATAAGTCTCTCGTTCGTGATCTGATTTTTACACGTACTTGGTATTTTTCTTCAAAACTTTTTCCACTCCATACTCTACACTTGCGTTAACTTTAATAATTTTAAAACACGTTGTGGATGGGACGTAAATGATAAAATAGATGACGCGTATGCTTGTAGGGCACGCTTCGCCAAGCACGATCGCGACGAGAGATCACAAACCAAAACACACACACACACACGAACGGGATGGGCTCGCTCCGAAATGTCAAGATCGAGATCTGCATCGCAGAGACCGAGGTGGTCTTACAGGGGAGGCGAGCGACGTTTCATTGACCGCGAGCTCCCGGGACAATTTTATATATACCTATATAGGTACATTGTACACTGGGTTGGGATGGCAGTCCTGATGTTGGGCCGAAAATATAACGCGGAGCGTCCCCCTCGGCGCGTCGCCGAAAATTCATTCTAAAACGGAAAAAATGACCCGTCGCCGAAGTATATACGGAGCCTATTTTTGGAAGGCAGTAAATAAGACGCATTTTTGCCCGTCTACGGAAAAAAGAGAGACTCGACGCGTGTGTGTGTGTGTGTGTCTGGGGCGTCATAGCTTTCCTTTTTTTTTTTTTAAATGTAGGCGACGATGCGCCCATTATAATGCCCATATACCGTGTAATGTGGGGGGCTTTGACATTAGACAATGATACAACAGCGAAGCGGTATTTTTTTTTTTTTTTAAATGTAGGCGACGATGCGTCCATTATAATGCCCATATACCGTGTAATGTGGGGGGCTTTGATATTAGACAATGATACAACAGCGGTATGTGTGTTGTACGAGCAATCACGTGTACAATAGCCCAGCTGCTTACAGTCAGTCAGCAGCTGTGGTATCGGTTTCTCTTCTTGCTCTTTGCGTTTTTCCTCCCCCTCCAACTGTACGCTGCTTCTCTTCCCATTCATGTTTATCGATAGACGCTCGCGGCATTAGAATAGAAAATACTCGTCAATTGACGTGGTGCGCCTCTCCGTACATTCATTAGTTTCGCAGAAATCAGCTCCATTGGAGCTCGATTTCCTGCAATTAGATAGATATATTCCGAGGGAATGAAAAACAAGTGGCGCAACAATTTATAGGAAAGAGCGCGCTTTTTTTTTTTCATGCAAGGCACGTCTCGTGCATTTCCTTCATTGGATTAAAAAGGTTATTTAACCACAGCATAAAAATTTTTTTCCACGATTATTACTAACGATTATTATTAAAATTTGTATAGTTTAAAATGACGTATACTTGAGAAAAAAAAAAAAAAAAAAAAAACTGTACTGTCTTGAAATCTACAACTCTTGCGTTTGATTTCTGGTTCTTATTGATATTCAATTTTTAACTTAAATGTACCCATATATTTTATTTCAACATTGGTATACGACCAAACTCTAAAATTAGTCTCCAAATCTTGATTACGCAAACGTAGGGTTAATTTCCATTAAAAATACCCAAACCGTATAAAATTGGATGAAAACTCGGTTCCCAGCTTCTATTTTAGGAAACGGTGCCTGAAAAAAAAAAAAAAAAAAAAAAAAAAAAAAAAGAAAAAAAAAAGTGAAATTTTCTCCTCTAAAACTGGAAAATGAATGAAACCCAGAGCGGAAAACACACTCGAAACGCCGTGGTTGACGATGGGAGGCCACCCCTCGCTCCAGAGAGGCAGAAAAGCCAAGAAGTGGAAGATAGAAGAGCACACATAAGAGGCTCCGCTGTTGGCGGTCTTTAGCGTGCATTTTCCTTCCTGCTACGATTTACGAGCCTCTCGAGTGGAAAGAGCTTTCCCCCCCCCCTGCCCGAGTACGCGCGTATACACCTATTAGTCATAAAAAAGCGTAAATAAAAGGTCGGGCGTTCAGTTTAGGGGTGAACTGTAAACCCCCTCACGCCCCTCCGCTCCCGCGATGCGATACGATAAGCCTTTACCGCTATGTGGGTCAGTCTCTCCTATCACCAACTATTGATAAACTCGCTCGAAAAATTACGCGAGGCAATCTTTGTGCGTAAGTACATATACGAATACAAGCCCCATATACTCGTGTTGCGTATGACGGCGCCACTTTCACACGCGCACACAGAGACTGTGCCGTTCATCATCGGGCCGAGCGTGCGATGTATAGGAAACACGTGTCACGCGATACACTTCCGTCGGCCAAGAGAGAAACAGCCGGTCAGCTACATATACAATACAAGTACATAATATCTGCACACGTGTTGTGCGTGTATGTGCAGCCGTTGGAAAATAGAAACGCCGATAAATCCTAGATGAGGACGCTGCGTCGAGAGGGACGGTGAATGATGCCCCGTTTTTTCTTTCGTTTCACGGGTCGGGGGGTCGATGCGCTGCCCGGAATCGCGCCTTTGACTCGCGTGTATCTGCCGCGCCCGACTTTCCGCCTTGCGTTCGGTACACGACGATACGACGCGCCGGACGTTGACAGATCACTTATTATCGCACGGCGTTTGTTTCGTTGGCTTTTTCGCATCCCCGAGAGTCTAGCATAATGAAAAAAAAAAAAAAAAAAAAAAAACAGCCTTTGATACGTCATTTTTCGTAGGCGATCAAAGTAGAGCTCGCACAGACGTACAACAAACACGCGCAGCGTATACCAACTGATGGAATTTCGCGAAAACTGTGCGTATAGTGTTTCTTCCGCGATCAAAGAGTTGGGCGTTGTTTCCCACTCGTGGATTGCTGAATAAAAATAGGCATCTTCGCGCGGCCGATTTTCATGTTTTTTTTGAAATTCAACTACATCGGGAGCCGAGAATAATTTGTTTTCCTTGATAAAAATTTTACGACTTCCCGTTGGGGCTCCTAATCCGCTTGAAAGTCGTCGTAAAAACTGGAGCGAGAGGAAAAAACCAAACTGTACGTGTAGAAGTTCTGCTTCTACCCGCGCAAGGTAGCAACAAAAAAACGGCTTGGCACACGACCCGTTGTTGGAAGGACGACAAAACTGGAGGCGATATCAAACGAAAGCGATCCGAGGGCGTGAAAGAGCGGAAAAAAGGGCTTCCTAATCTTCGGGAAGGCCGATGCCCTTTTTTTTCCCAGGCACTTTCCGCGCAAAAGAACAAACAAACAAACACACACCTGCACAGAAAGCTCCGAGGGAGGGAGAGGGAAAAACAGGGCCGCGAGCGACGAAAAGAGCGCCAGGAATGTCTAATCGCCTTCTCCTTTTACGCCCCCTCAACCTGCTTCCCTTTTTCCTCCCCGCGTGGAAACGGAAGGGGCTGCTCTGCGTAATACTTGCGAAAGAGTCACGTATACACAATATACGTGTATGCATAGGTATAGAAGCGCTATAATTTCGAGAGAACAGCTGCTCCTCCTCCACCTCTTCGTGCTCTTTATTTTTCCGTCGCGCGTCCTTTTATTCGCGCGCCGATCGCCAACAATAAGCTAACGCTAAGGGATTCAAGGCACACACGAGTGCACGTTGCGTATATATATAATTCCGTACAACTTGCAAGTTTATAGCATAATGTGTATGTATACAGACAGACGGCGTTTGGGAATTTTTCCGAATCGGAATGTGTACCTAAGTATATATACGTGCACCTCGTACGTGACGATTGTCGATGCATGGTATACAGGTGTACATATGGTATACATGGACGCGAGGGGCACCATCATCGTTGTAACATTATTCTTCGCGCGGACTGCTGGGTATCCGTGTAGTCGTATTTTCGCGTCAAATTGACCCGACTGGCGTCGATTGCACGGGCATCATATATATATGGGTATAAGTATATAATCGCGAAAATAAAAACTACACTGCACGTATTTTTTTTTTGTCTCTTGCATAAACATCACCGACGTGTACAATGTACCCTCGATTGAAAATGCACGTACATCGCACGCGGCGCCGTAAGCGCGGACCGCGGTATAGTTACGGGGTATTAATTTACCGCGGCGCCTTGTGAAACACACTGCAGATACAAAGTATTCAGCGGCCGAGACGCACCTTGCATCCAAATCGATCGGCCGATTCAAAGTGTCGCTGCACTTCAGCTGAACAAATACGCGCTTGTTATATATGTGTACAATGTAGGTACACTTGCGTGTGTGCACGGGATGCCGTGGAAAACAACGAAAAGTTGAGTGCGCTTCGAGTAGGTAACAGTATCCCATACAGATAGGCGCCTCTTATCGCGAAATATATAACACTTGAAAGCTGCTGCAACGTGTGTGTGGAACTTCTTCTTCTTCTTCTCTCTCTCTCGTTTCGTGCTCACTTATATTATTACGGAAGCAACGCACGTTCAAACTACTTCGAGCTCCCATACACAGGTGCGCTCCTCCTTTTGGTCGGATGAACATTTTCCCATGCTTTTTGCACCGCGAGAAATGCCACTTCGAGCGGCTCGTTACAATTATACAATTATCCTCGTTTATTTTATGGACCCGTAGTAATTCCTTATTTTTGTAAAATCCACAACATCATCGACTTTGCATATGTAGGTATGTAGGGTGATGATTTGAAAAAACATTTTCCGGCCTACATAATGCACCGTGTCGTGCGCTCATAGATATCATGAGGGTATCGGTATATGTAACGGGCCGCCGAGCCGTTGATTCACTTTTTCCGCTCCTGTACCTATGCCTGTCGCGTGTCATGCGGAGCCAACGGCATACTTTTCTCTTTTCGCTTTTTTGTTTCCATCAATTTCAAATCCACACGATCGTTATCTCATCTCGCGGGGCACAATTTTCTCACTATATTTGCTCTTCGCGAAATCGTTATTATTTGCAAAGTAGAAAAAATACGTACCCCCCCTGTAAGTAAGCATAATTGGGGTGCTCGTGCCCGGAGCCTTTCACACAGGAGTTCCGAGGGAAAAAGCGGCCGATTCGAGTTAACGCTCCGATGGGCGAGAATAGAGGCTCTCGTCGTGCATGCACGTTTTCTCCGAAAAAATGTAGAAAGTACGTTGTCGTACGCGTTGCACATTGCAACCTATACTAAAGCAAAAAAAAAAAAAAAAAAAAAAAAAAAACTAATCATTGGGAGTATCAGCTAGTCGCGCGATTGAAAGAATTTCGCTCGCTATGGATGAAAAAACTGTCGCGCACGTTGGGCGCGTGGGCGGAATATTACACCTGCTACGGGACAACACACTCGGCGCCCTGGCGTATATTATAATATAACGCGCTCATCTCGAGATCGCAGCTAACGGGCTCTCGTGGCGCTTCTGTCGTCGCCTGGGATTAAGATTTCCCTCGGCGATAAGAGCAGAAAATTCATTAGCGGCTGCCCTGCGCGTGCATACACATATATATATATATATACACCGGCGCGATTCATCATTCATCCGTTTATTTATTCAAAAGCGATTGCCCGTCGACTCGCTCCATTGCTATTTATATTGTATATATATTATGTGCTGGGTATTCGTGTGTATATTATATGGGGCAGACTCGGCGAGAGATGGTTGCAAAACTCGAGTGGGTATTTTAATTAAATTTATGAAAATCAGCGCTCGCTGGGTATACTCTGTATATATGCTGTTGCAGCTACATGTATTTACATGTATTTACTTTCTTACGTAACAAAACAACCTTTTCAGCGCGAAATTAAAGCTACCGCGTCTCCGAAATTGAGCGCGATTTACTTTTAACGTTTTGTTATTTCCTCCAGTGGTCCATGCCGCTGTATACAGGTATATTAGAAAATTGGGTTGGTCCCGTAGTTTAATGATAATTTTAATGGGTGACGGGTCGTTTCCACAAACTCGTTCCGGGGGGAAGTAAATAAATTTTTCCGTTTTCGAGGAAGCAGACGCGCACAGAGTTACTCCAGATGTGTTTTCACATTCTCAATTAGCCGCCAACAGTAGTGCGACATGAGGAAGAGCCCGCGCGGGTGGCGGTAACAAGATCGTTTACGCCCGAGGAAAGAGAAAGGCGCTGCGTGTACACAACTCCCGCGAAGAGACAGCTCAATGGATCTTTGTGGATCTGCTGCTGCGTTTTATTACACGTATACGCATGTACCGCGTTGCGCGTCGTTACAACGGGACTTTTATTCGCCAAAAGCTGCCGGAAGGGGTTTTCTCGACAAAATCTAGTTTTCGGCAGGTGTTGGGAGAAATAAAGTGAAAAAAAAATAAACGCGTTATACTTGATTAGCTTACTCTCGCGGAGTGATTTGGTCGCATATAAAGACGTATGAAGAATATTAATGTTTTGCCATTCGAATCGCGTGAAATCAACCTTTGACGTTTTGCGTTCAATTACGTGTAATGCCGTTGATGCGCGGAGAAGCCTCGACTCGAGCGTTTGTTTTGAAAAAAGTCTCAATTGAGTTTATTGGTGAATGAAAGCGACATCTGAGTCACTTTTCGAGCCCTTCTCATTTAGAGTACTTGGCGTGCCATCCACTTTACATTTGGTCTTTGAAATGTTTCGTTCTTATATCTTGTATTTGGTGTACGAAGCGTTTTACGTTACTTTCATTTTGATAATTTAGCTTATTTCGTGACGCGTTTTCATAAAGGTCACCTTCCAAGAGCTACTCAATGAAGAAACTTAATTTTCCTTCCCTCGTATGAATTTTTTTCTCCCCGACTTAATTTTTAGATTTCATTTTCCCGTCTAATTTTAGCAGATGTCATTTTTTCCAGTATCGATACAAGCGCTCGCATTAATTACAAAGTTAATTGCATGTACCAACCGATTTTACATTCATAGTCCTACTCGCAACTTTAAATAATAATTTAAAAAAAAAAAAAAAATGATCAGTCAAATTGGGAACAACTGAAATAGGTACCAATCGATAATTATTTCGTCAAAATGAACACGTAGTGCGTAACTAGCCTGAGGGGATTACGTTCTATATTCGAAAACAAAAAAAAAAATATTTGTGAATAATAGCAGTCACATATTGCGACACGATAAACAACGCTTGCGCTGTATAATTATAATTTGGTTAATTAAGTTGTTTGTCAAGACTGAGGCGGTAAAAAACAATGCGCTTCGAATTATCTAGATCGAAACTGTTGATTGTTGGAACGGTTTATCGGCGACATTACCGAAACTCTATTTGTTAAAATAAAAGTTGCAGCTAATGGGGGAAAGAAAAAAAAAACAATTTACGGGAGGTTCTTTGTGTTGAAACCGGTGAAGTAATTGTAGTTTAACAAGATAAAGGTGTGTTTTTCTAGCCTCAACGGGTGATAACGAGAGAATGTTCACGTCTATAGGTGACAAAGTTTGTGTTCTCGATAATTAGTGAGGCGTCGAGTAACTTTTACCTAAAAAAACAATTATTGCATCGATATCAATGCTATCCGGTTCCACTAATTTTATTCTATTATCTAAACCGTTTACAAAGTAACGATCTTTGTTCTTACGACATGCATGTAATGACATTTCGTCGAACAGCTTTTGTTCCAACGTATTTACATTTTTTTCTATTAAATCCCACAAAAATCACGAGTCTCAAAGTAAAATAAAGTAAAAAGTAAATTTTTTTTTTTTACTAAATTTTTAAGCATCAATCTTACTATCGTCTGTTATTTTTTAAACATACCATTAACAATGCACACATAGACGCGTGAGAGGTAAGTAAAAGTGCAGGTGGGCAAGTATACATCGTATTATAATCACATTGTATAATAGAACAGTATACGCGCTATACGCGTGGAGTCGCGTGCAGGCTCGAAGAAAGCCAGGCGGAAAAACGGCCCCGCGTGTTCCACAGCTTGATACGCGGCAGCTGAGCGCCCCCATATTTTCTTCTCGCGCGCGTTAATTAATACTTCAAACTCGGCGACAACTTTCACGCCCCCGCTGTATACACGCATATATATATATAATTTATACTCTCGCTGCCGCGTTCGATCGGCTACTGCCGCAACTACGTATATATACGCGTCCCGCTTCTCGGACCGCGAAATTGAGCGGCCCAGTGCCTTCGACGTGTTCGCTAATTAATCACTCGCCATGCGTGTGTATACTATGTTCCGTGGATGCGGATAACGGGAGCCAAGTGGCACATGCAGCGTATATACCTACCTCTCGCGCGATAATTAATCCCTCCTCTCGCGAGAGTTGGTGTACGTAATATCACATAGGCGGCGATCCAGCAGCCAAAGACTGATAATACAGCAAAGCCAACTTTTCCTCTTCATAAGGGCTTTTCCTCGTTTGTACCGTGCACCGGTAGCTGCTGCGCGTTTTTTAATCCCTACAGCGTCACGCATCGATCGATGATTTATACGGCAGTTTTTTTTTTTTTTTTTTACCGTGCGTTTATCTCTCGAGACCTCTCCGATGTTTAATGTATTTGTTGGGAATTTGAGGATCCGCCGGTATGCCGCGATCAAACGTATACATTATACCAATAGGATTAATTTCACATCATCCGGGCGTCGTCTTTATGTAATAAGTGTACGTGTTGGAGCATATGTAGCGAAGAGATTAAAGCTGTAGCTCGAAGGAGAGATATGTTATAGACTTACGAATAATTTACTGCATTGACCCTCTTAATTAAAAACTGGTTGCTTATATACTTCGCGACAGTGGAATTTCGTAAGCGGCAAAATATCCATCGACGCGGTAAAACAACGTGCAACAAAAGGGTCGAGCTCGGGGAGAAAAATATACCTTGTGTTTACGTCAGGAATTTCAAGCTGCAGACCGCACGGCAGATATTATATTGGGCTTATTGATGAACGAGTATTTTTTTTACGTACTTTTATATCATCTCGGCTGTCGCTCGTTTAATTTGTGAAGGGTGCAGGCGATAACTGCGCGGCTCACGTTATACGGTGGGAGCACGCGCTTTCGCGTTATTGAGATAAATGCTCTTTCTTTCTTATTGATTTTTTTTCTTTCCCTTCACTGCTTTCGCAACTGTCATAAAGAACTTGAAGAACAAAAATAAACAAACTTAAAAACATCGGTTTTTTTTTAAAAACAACCAATAGAGTCTCGTGTGTATTTACCAGTTTTTAAGACGAAATTTAATGCCGCGGACTATTTTTGTTTGTTTTTTAAAGACAAATTTCCAATACTATCCGGGGAATCTAGTATCGGAAAAAAACGTTGAGATCTGGATTATTCGCGGGATTCCCTGCATTTTTGCGGGGTCAGGGAACGTCTCGCTTGCGCTCCAAATTTTAACCATATATATACTAGCGCACGAGTGGTCGTAAACACTCACAAAACACCTCCTCTTTTAAACTTTGAGTGTTGCTGCTCCGAAAAGAGAAAAAAAAAAAAAAAAACAGCAACCGGCACGAAAATCGGACACAACGTATGGATAGAAAAAAAAATATACTCTTACGCATGATGGCATGTTGATGACCGTAAAGTACTTCTTCGTAGACATGGCTATTCCTTATGGAGCACCTTCGCATAATCCCTCGAACGAACGAAGGAAAATTGACCGGTGGTCAAAAGTATGAACAACTGCCGATATCGCGACCGACAACCACACGAAACCTATACGCGCACTGTTCCAATATAATACAGATTCCACAATTAGTCTTGACTTTTTTTTTTTTTTTTCAACACGCGAGCTAATCTCATTAATCACAAGATTAATCGTACGGTGAGTCCGGGTGGAGGAGCGTTTACAGAGCAACAACAACCAACCCACCGCTCGGATGACCACCGCGTAACTGAGACTACTCGAGCTCTGGCTCTCTTTTCACGGTCCGCTGGTTGCCTGTGCCTCTATGCCGGCGAAGCAACGGTTGCGTGAGCGTTAGGCGGGAGGGTGCACAGCGAGAGAGAGCGAGACGGCTGCACTCATGTGTGTGCGCGCCGTATACTTAAAAACATTGCGTGCTCTACATATAATATGTGTATATAGGCATGTATATATATATATGTACACTCGAGTGTATGTTTAACTTTTTAGCTCCACTGTGTATGTATATACATGCACGCGTCTCGTTTCGACTCCGGTTCCCCCTCCTCCCCTTCGCCGTGTATCTTCTGCTGTGCACGCAGTTGCACCGTATATATAATATCTACACAGCATGCAGATTGTTGTCGAAAAGCACGTGGACCAAGACTGGTTTGCTGCCGGTCTCATTCTGATGCATCGTCGTCTGGTCGGTCTCGGTGACATGGTGCATGTTGCAAAGGTCGCGCTTGCTTTCTGATGGGTCGTACAGCACGGGACGTTAAAGAATAAAATAAAATAAACAAAAAACAAATTGTAATACATAAGTAGTTTTCGGAAGTTCCGGTTTATTCACTCTTGTCACTTCAAGTACCATGTACCTTATGTATTGTTTGTCGAACGAGAGGTGCAGCGTGTCTTATTTGTGCAGGGAGGATGGGGTCGGCTGAAGCTCTTCTATACCTCACGCACTATACACAATTTGTGTAAATTAACAAACCGGGCGGTCCGACTTTCGTTTAGTTTTACTCTCAATACGCGGAACGTGTACATAATATACCAAATGATGATTATTTGTGTTGGTATCGCGAAAATCGGGGGGGAAATAAAATAAATTTTAATAATACCATCATCCTCGTACTGTCCTTTAACGAAATGTTGTTCCTCTTCGCTCTACAAGTTGAGCCTACAACTCGTTAATAAACCAGAATGAGGTACACAGGGGATCCAAAGAGAGTAGGTATATGTATATACATGTACAAACTAAAGAGGTGGAGCAAAAGAAATTCATGGTGGTTGGCTGAATCGGCGATAATTGATTGGCCCCCTTGGATATGAAAATCAGAGCACTCGAAAGAGAGACGTGGTATTTCCATGCCCAAGCCCATGTGGAGCGCCGACAATTATTATTTCCTTCGGCTCGCAATAAATACACATATTATATTCGCTCTCGTCTTCTTGTCTGCGCGGTGCTCCCCGGCTAGAAACAAACGCGCGAACGCGATGCTCTCGTGGACGTGACGGTGATGGTTGCGTCGAGAGTATAATACATGGGTATATATGGGATTATGGCGAAAAGCTGCAAGCTTGCCGAGGGAGACGTGCGGTCCGCTGAACTTTGCAAGCTCGAGCTTTCCCCCCCTCATCCTTTCTCAGCCGCTGAAAGAGCTTAATTAGTTCGTTATGTCTAATTGGCAAGGAGTGGGCTTGATTTTGCACCGCGCAGTCGCTCCTTTTTTAATTAAAAAAAAAAGAATCAACTCCGCGTTGCCAGGGACTCTTTTTTTATTTGCAGCGAAGGCTCGCGGCCAAAGCTTTTGATATTCTTTTTTTCCGTCCATCGTACAGCATGGATACACATATATATATAGGGGCCCTCGTAAATCGGCATCAGCAAATTGCCCGGGTAGGTAATCGTTTACCAAACTTTTTTTGCGCCCCCCAAACCCACACTCCGTGACAAAACTGAGCTGGAGAAAAATCACACTTTTACCAGCCGCCTCTATATGCATCCACCGCATGATGTATACGGGTATTAGCATAATCGGCGCGTCTCCGAAGCGCATTTCTCGGCTCGCGTTACTTTTACACGCGCTCGAGCATCGATCACTTATGTGGAAGGAAGAAAAAAAAAGAAAAGAAGAAAGTGGAAGGTGGGAAAGCGGGGGATAAGCCTCGCGGGGTCCAAATCAAAGGGCCGCCGCGCTGCGGAGAGAGAGAGAGAGTCAAAACGTGTATAAAG
Organism: Copidosoma floridanum; assembly: GCF_036245765.1. Lineage (NCBI taxonomy): Eukaryota > Metazoa > Arthropoda > Insecta > Hymenoptera > Encyrtidae > Copidosoma > Copidosoma floridanum. The sequence continues at coordinate 37,482,199 of NW_028321890.1, forward strand.
AGACGAGAGTGGAAAAAAAAGAGCTGTATAGGGGAAACGGCAACTAGAGTAAGGTGTGTCCCTCGTTTTCTCTTCTTCGCAACCTAATAGCGCGGAAAGTCCGAAGAAAATATCCTAATAGAGATGAAATTGTATATTCTCCGATACGCCATATTCTCGCGTGTCGCATCGATAATGGGTCGCGGTCTCGAGAAATTGTACCCGCTCCCAGTCTTTTTCCCCTTGAAATTTTCCGGTTTTTAGTTTCCCGCCCTCCAACAGGTATTGATACTGTATACTCGGTCCCTCGCGCGCTGCAGGTGTTTGAATTCCTTTGATGTCTCCATTCGAGTGATGGCAGTGGTCCTAATTCATTCGGCCTCAAATTAGTTTCCACCTGTAAATGGAAAGAGAAGCACTTTCTCCCTCTCTCCCGCTTCGACAATGGGACACCTCGAATAACTCTTTTTTTTTTTTTTTTTTTTTTTTTTTTTTTACCGTACGATACAGGGGCACCTACTACGTGTTTCGTCGAAAAATTTTTCATCCCAACCGTGACACAATATATGTATGCTTCGCGCAGCTGGTGCAGCCATGTACCTATACACCATCAGTCACGTATATACTTACGGCTATTTCTGTTACTTTCGTCAGCTCTTATCTGCGGCACGCGGCCTCTAATTTGACTATATACCTCGTGCCTCGCTGTACTAATGTCCCCCGCGTCGTAAAGTATTCAAGATACGAGTATATATAGGTGCAAGCGATGGTGAAGAAATTCTCGAGGAAACAAAGAAAAACAAATAGCTACGCGACGATAGAGTGAAAAAAGGAGCTTTGCAGGTGCGTACACGACCTACCCTTCGGCGCAGGAAATATTTGTTAGAGGCGCGTACGCGCGAGAAATGAAAATGAACGGGGGGGGGGGGGGCTCTCTCCCGTACAGGTGCCATTGTCGTCTCGATCTCGTGTCGAGCTGCGTATAATACGTCTCTCTGGCGATTCTCATTCGAGTGGCTCTCCGGGCGTTAAATGCCTGATGCGAAACCGAATTCGCCCACCGAGCGAGGAGCGCGAGGAATAACGAACTCGCACGCCCAAGAATGCGGGGAGAAGCATGGAGGGAAAAACGACTTTATACGTCGAGGAGGCGACCAAATAATATACGCATGAATACAGGTAAAACGAGCCGTGCCGACCAAGGTGGGTTTTTTTTTTTTCTCCTACCCCGTATGAGTATAGGTATACGCGCATTTCAGGATGGAAAAGTCTCTTCCGAGTGCAGGCACTGCAGTAGAAGGTGCTTTCATTTTCCATCATTTGGTTGAATAAAGAAAAAAGTTCTACCAAGCCTTCGTTGCTCCAATCGCCGTTTTAATTGAATTTCCAATGCAGAAACTCGATTTTTCCCTGACGAAGCATCCGAGTATATACATATACGGGTGTATAGGATAGGGGGCTATAAAGTTTCCGCTCGTCGACAGGGCGCAGACAAGGCGCTCTTCCGTCGTGTCCGTCTCCCGGCCCATTCATACATCTCCTTCCCGATTTAGATTTCGAGTCTCGTGCGGCTATAGCTCGCGCACTTGGCCTCGCCGAGCACACACACACACACATGTATAGCCTTACCAACAGAGAATACAGTAAAAGAGAGAGTGCGCTCCATAGAGGCAATATTTGGGATGACAACGGAATGTCGTTTGACTGTTTATATACACGTGTATACACGCCTCACCCTCGTGAGATGGTAAAAAAATGAGTGGAACATGCCGATTTGACTCGCGTGCAGTCCAAGCTTGCCCCTTGAACCAATACCCACGATGGACTGTCATCGTCGTCGACTCTGTAAGTATCCCCCCCATCATGCAGTTGCTCAACCCAACCGGGTGTATACATATAAAGTGTTTGCTTTGCCTCTTCCCCCCGCAACTCGAGCGATAATTATAATTATGTTGTGCATGTCACGGAAGCTCACTCGTGCGAGAGGGATATGTCTTTTCTCTCTCTCTCTATCTTCTATTATTAACGAGCAAATACTCGCTCCTTTTTGCCTTTTTACAATGGTCACGGCCACTTCGCGTGGGTCCTCGAAGGTAGAAGAGGAAGTGACGCGCGCTGGACGAGATTTTCGTTGTATATCGAGGTTAAAACAACACGCAACGGATCGAGCATATAATATATATATACACGTGCAGTACGACAGCTTACTCTCCTTCTTTCCCGTTCAAGGTTCCAAAGCAAATCATGTATCCCGAGATGTTTGAAAAGCCGCTCGAGTGCTGTTACAACAAACTTTCGTAACTCGCGGCTTTTCATCTCATCTCGGCAACGCATGTTTGCACTGTCATGGCATTACCGATTCATCTTTTTGCCCGTACGTATATTCGAATCGCTTTGGGTTCGATTCGGGCTCTCCTGGAATTATAATTTTCGAGCGCGGTTGTAAAAAATCCTGTACGTGTAGTATTGAAAAGACGAGTGAAACGTCCCTTTTTTTCTTCCCCACCTTTGTACCTGTACCAGTGCGGAGAGCTACGAGTATTTTTTTTTTTTTTATAAGGTACGTACAGTATATTCATGACAAATGCTAATCGCCGTATTATGAAATTTCGTGGTGCTCGTGTATTATTTTCTCGCGTGACGCGCCATCGAGAGAGCACAAAGGGCGCGTGGCGGCTGATTTAAAATTATTACGCGGCAATAATTCCCACCTGAGACCTCCTCCCGAATGCTGTCACGTAGTAATCAAACCCAGTGGTGCTAATCGTCCACGGTACGGCCAACGCGCTTCTGTGTCATTAGACGCGAAACAATGGCAAATACGTGTCACCCCCTCCCCCGCGCATCTATACAATTGTATGGTATTCAACGGCATTGGTCGCCTCCTCATCCCCTCGTTTCGCATCTATGGAAATATTTGTATACGCGCACTCTCTCGTGTCAATGTCGGATGCAGTTGTATACAGCACCAATGACAAATATGCAACAAATGTTGTTTTTATAAAAATTGAGAACAAATAAAACGCGCGAAGCTGCCCCTTGTATCCCCTGGCGATTTCGTAGGACTGACGTTTAAAAAAAAAAATGACTCTCGCAATAACACACGTAACAATGCAACTCCTTGTATGGAAGGGACGAGCTTCGTCGCGCTCTGTTTTAACAAAAATCTTCTTGCGCAACGAGTATATAGTTACACCGCACCTTTAGCGTCGCGAGATCGTTAATCGCGAGGAGGAGGCTGCCTCTGCGTGGGAGTAAAAGTTGGATCGCACGTACGACTGTGCCGTAACTCAGGCCCCCGGATTGATACCTTTCCCAGTCCTCAAACGCGCACTTCCCCGTATGGGGTTATAAATTTTCGTGGCTATCGAACTTGGGAAACGAGCGGAGTAACGCGGTCGATTTATGCTGCGCTTAAACTTTAATTTTCAAGGCGCGTCCGTGTTTGGCCCCAAAGATACGAATTCCCGCGACGTTTATTCCAGAAGAAATCGAGGCTCTTTTTTTTCCCCTTCGCTATTTTCCAACTCCAAGTGTTGGTGAAACTTTTACGACGCGTGTTGCAGCGCGACGGTAATGGCTTTTGCGAGAGCTATAGCGAGGATCTATACGGTTGGAGATTTTCTTTTTTTTTTTTTTTTTCCAGTTCCAAATGACGCATAAATCTTTTTGAGGTTTAACATGATGATGAAAAATGTCTCAAGAGTCATTCGTGCAGTCGGGTGTTTTCGTTTCACAATATCGATGTACCTATGCCTGCAGAATACCGGTGCTCGAGCCCAAACTTTATCGTGACGTGTATATGTACATCCCATTAAAAATATCCCACAAAGGATGTAAATTCATCGCGTGGGGCCTTTGCCTCCGTACGAACGGAACGGCTTCATTTCGATGGATCGGATTATAATCCATTTCGGCTGTCGCTCCGTCCCGGGGCGTTTCGAAAGGCCCTCTATATAATATGTATGTGCGTGCAAGTGCATTGGTTCCACCACGGGAGCGCCCAAACTCGCGCGCACTTTTTTTTTTTTTTTCTTCCCCTCTCGTCTCCTTTATTTTGTATGCTCCGCCCGACAGCGCGGGTCGTTGATCTTCTCTCCTCGGCTTTGTGCGCCTATACATAACACTTTGTGCATTTATTCGAGAGTACACGCGCCCGGTTGGGTGGGGGGCGTCAACGCGAAAAAAAAAAACGCAATGTCTTCATCTGCGTCGTGTCGAGCATTTTAGCTCGAATGATTTTTCAATGGGTGGGTCATATAAAGCCGAGTGTTGCCGATCGTTCACTCGATTCACACGATAAAGTACTTATGCATTATTATCCCCCTGATAATCATAATTTACGAATCAACTCGTTTTACAGGCGCTTCGGCCAATAAATAACATTATATCCTCCTCGACATAAGCGGTGGATGTATCAATAAAATCGATTTTTTTTTTTTTCACTCCTAACCCGAGTGTCGATATAGCATCGTTAAATCCATTCAAGATTTCTTACTCTCTCTCTCTGTTGAGGCTTAGGTCTATTTTACCATGTACGACCCAGTATGTATCGAAGACTAGCAGCAAATGTCGAGGTAGCCAGCAATAAAACACGCCGGGATGTAGGTATATTAAACGCGTCAAATGATCGACGGGAGATCCACAATTTCACTCGGGAGATAAAACCGACGATTTACTCGGGACTCCGTATTTAATGTGCCGGATAAATCCTACGTAATATGCGCCACATTCGGAAGATAAAATTTCGTAAATCGTGCGGGATTGGCATCAATGCGCGCGTATATATATACTTATAAAAATGTGTCACGCCCCGTCACAGCCGGTATAGTTGGACTCGAAACGAAAGTATACCTATGTGTGCACCTATACATACAACAATATATATATTCGATTTCGCCGTCGCGTTTGTTTGGCAATAAATTTGAATGGGCAATCACGAGTCAAGAGTTTGACAACACCACGGGCGTGTTAAATAATATACTTGACAAATTGTATAGTTACCGTTTGGTCGTTCAACCGAAAAATGTTTCCCTCACAACCCCAGCCCAAACGCTCGTACGGTACACACGGAGATCCGTGTTTGGAGAATGTTGTTTGTTTTTCCAGAGATACACCAATAAGGCAGAGTTTACAAGTATATGCCTACCTGCGGTATTTGACCCTCTCGTGAAAACACTAAGCGGCGCAGTTATCTTACAGGTCGAGGTACAGGTATGCCAAAACATGTATACCCGCGTCGCAGTCGGATATATCCCAATAACCCCCCCTGCTCAGAGTCCCTACCGACGCATTATAATTTTTGCCCTATAATCCACGGCTGGCACGAAAGTCAGCATTTCATCGGTGCATTGGCTGTAAATTCCCTACACTCGTTGTCGGTCCATATTTTGACACGAAAGGAGCGTTGCGCTATCTCTATTTTGACACTACTTACATATGTTATCTACAACCTCGCCCGGGATGATCGATAAGCTAAGCTCGGCACGCCGGAGGTACAATAAAAACCCTCGTGTATTTATATTGTAAACCAATGATGGGGTGCAGGGCCCACTTTGGCACTACACTCGTATATATAAATACCAGTAACAGCGACGAGCAATGTGCATATATACAAAACCAGTGTAAGTATACCTTTGTTTCATAAATCACACGCAGGGGAACATTTGTGGTGGCGATTCTCCAGACACCCTAAAATCCCCAACCGTAGGTATACCGATAACATAATACAGTCGCGGTACGCAAAGCGTCAAACCCATAGGTGCTGCTATTGCAGTAAACTCCCGTCACACTTGGCACGTGCGTGTTTCGCAAAGGCACACAAACGCACCTATATACCCACAATCGCGTAAGTTGGCAAGTATTTATGTGCGTATACAAGTATAATAATATATAACCGGCGCGGTGGCCAAGAAAGGGGGGGGGGCAGTATATCACCGTACGCGCGCGCGTGCGACTTTATGCAGGCGCCGCGACAGAAGAGATTAGAAACCCGCGGGGGGAAAGCCGCGTGGGCGCGGGAGTGGCGCTAATACACGCGTATTCGTATCGCGTATGCGCGATATATATCTGGGTTAAACGCCAGTTGGTCTTGTGTATGTAGGTTTGTCAACGGGGATCGGTTTTCAGTTCCCCGCGTGTGACAAACAATTTTTCTTATTTTTTTTTTTTTTCCTTCATCTCCACGCGGGCGATGGAGATCCGGTTGCGAGTCAATTAATTTCGATCGCGCGTTTTTAGTTGCGCGGCGGTGAATCGGTCACGTATAGGCGCCACCGCCGAGGGACACAATATTTGCATATTTATTGTCGGCGCTCGGTTGGGTTTTGCACCACTCGGCCGAACAAACAAAAATGTGTTGCGAACGGGTATACCGTAACAAGAGTCTATTAGCCGGGAGGTGAATTCAAATAACGCGTATCCGATGGATAACGCGCTCGCCCCGCACACACGCACGTAAATCGACACGGCCATTTGTTTTAATAAAGTGAAACATTTATCAGTCGGTGTTGAATATTTGTATACATAAATACGTCTGTTTACGCGCGGCTTATCGCTGAAAACACTACTCGCGCGTCTGTGTATGTGTAACGGCGTAATGCACACGTGTATCATACCTGAGTTATACAAGTTATAATTACGGGGGGGATAAATAATTCAATTTTACATACAAGGTTTGAATAAATACGTATATTATTCACGCGCTCGTTATACGTTCTCGATTCGCGCGTTAATGGGGAACACGGAGATAAAACTGGATGGCGTTTGTATTGAAAACTAGCGCTTATTTCTTTCGTTGGGCAAGAGGGGAGTTGTCCGCCGCTTAGCGCCGCGAGCGAAGAAAAAGAGATTGAGCGTGTAATGCGCGTGTGTACGAACGAGGATAGAATTTTGCGTTTTGAAATCCAACGGCGATCAACAACAAGTTTAACGGAAACAACACTGTTCCGCCTTCAATTAGAGGAGAACGAGGCATCTTACACTTATTGTAATTAACGATTACCTTTTCAACACAATACGTAGATTTCAATAATTTGTTAGTTAATGAAGCATTTGTTTACTAGAACCCGAAATTGTGAAAGGAAGGAAAAAAACAAGGAAAAATTTACCGATTAACCGCTAATGGCTCGTTTTATCCGTTAGGGAACGTTTCTTTGTTTATTCTAAATTTAAAGTCTCGAATATTAAAGCTTGAAAATAATATGTTAGCTCTACGTACGCATAGAATGGGTATAAATTTTGTTTGTTTCCACATACCAGTGTAAGCAAGAGGGATCACAAAAGAGACCCAAGTATGTGGTGTGCGAGCGAGAGAGGGATATACATCCCAAAGTTGTTATGGGCCAAACCAGTTTGGATCGAAAAAATTAGATTATCCACGCGCTCGTGTATGGGTACAAATTAAACCCAATCCACCCGAGGGTGTATCATTGTTGGGCCGTATATAGTTGCTGAGTAATGCACTTTGAAATCGAGTCCTATAATAAAGATGCCCGGCACCTCCATTCGAGATCACCTCTACGATTAAAATCGTGAAAAACCTCGACCCGCGCCTCAAGAATTCGTTAATGTAACAAATTCAACCATCATCACGGGAAAGAGTCGAGATTGATCAGGGCGAGTTGAGTATAATATACACATGGACTTAGTCATTGCCGAGTGGGAGTCGGTGAGGGGGGGAATAAGCTCCCCGTCATCGCGAACTCGAGAATAACCATAGACCGCGTGACTCGCTCCGTGATTATTTTGCCAGTGCAAGCGCATTCTCAAGATTGAAACATTAACCCAATAAGCCCTCCCTCCCGATATCCAAGCGTTTATATAAATATGTATACCTACGTGCAGTACATATATATTAGCTCGAAACGATGTTGCATCACAGCGCGCCTTTTTCCCTGTTTTCGATGCTTCAACCCTCCTTCCTCTTTGTTTGTATACCTATATACATGGATGTGCACTCTGCACCCCCCGGGTTTGACTGATGTACGATATGTTTCGAAAAGTCAACGCGTGTACGTATACAACGTAGCTCTCAGCTGCGTGTTTGCTGGCTTCCTTTTTAAATTCACAAATATTTGCTCGCCATCGTGGGGAGAGGGTGTAGATATTATAAATATACATAGGCTCGATGGCCTTTGAAGCGAGACGCTATACACTTAAACTCCCGCGCTGCGTTTTTTTTTTTTTTTCCTGTTGCAGATGTACTTTATACACAATACAGGATGAGCTTCGCTCTTTCAGACCGACGCGTGGGCGTGTGTTTGTAGGAGGGCCTGTTTACTTTTATTGCCGAGAGAACGAGCTGCGAGTTTACCGGCTTCTCTCCGTTTATGCGCGCAAATTTTTGTTCTTTGAGTTAACGCCCCAAAAAAGATGGATTTTGTGCGTAATACAACATTATTGAGGATTACGGAGTACTCGGAAATGTTCGACAAAATTTTTACACGTAGACACATGCGCTATACACTTGGATTTTTCAAATAGTAAAATTTCACTTTGTACAAAACCGGTACTTGCTTACGATATCCAATGTTTGATTGGAAGTAGGCCTGATATTGGACACATGCAAATAACCCAGCTGATTTGATATGCGCTTCCCTCAGAAAAATGTCCGAGTAATCAAGCAGCGCGTGTGAACGATAAGCGACCACGCCAGCATCGGAACCCGACTTGGCGCGACTCTGATGAAAAAAAAAAAAGCTCACCGATAATTCATTAAATTTTCTTGCTCTCTTAGCATAGGTGTACATAATATATAGGTGTATACAGTACTGCTCGTGGTGCTAGCTCGAGATTAGACCGCGCGGGTATAATTGAAACGACAATAAACAAAATAAGACTACAGTGCAAGAACTCCCCTCTACTCTCTCTTCTTGTCCCGCGAGCTAACGGAAGCGTACAGGCGAGAGATTGTACCCCCCCCCCCTTGGAACCCATCACCATAAAATTGCAAAACAACAGGCTCTTTTCATTCTAAGGGCAGAAGAACGAGATACCGGACAAGTCGTCGTTCGATCGCCCAGTGAGTATACCACCCAAGTGCTCTCCTTGGGCTTTTTTTTTAGGGCTCCGTCGTGAGCACGCGCATTCTCGCGAGAGAGAAAAAAAGGCTGGACGGCGATTCTTCGACAAAGGCGGTGGCAAAAAGCACTCGGAGTCATGGGCGAAATTTTCACATGTAGTGTCCCGCTGCATATAATCATTTCAGAGATTCTTTTTCCAAATCGCTACTCACTATGAACTCGTCCTCTAATTTTCTCTCTTAAAAATCACATCCTTTATTGTCCTGGACACAAGCAATCATGAACTTAAAATAATCGAACATATAGCATTCTGTTTGAAAAAGTAATTGTATCCCCCTTAGCTGTATAACTCATACCATGGACATATTTGTGTTTAAATACAAAAAAAAAAAAGATGCGAAGGCGTGGTACATGTGTATACCGGAATCGGTAGGATTACCGGCGCCTCGGCTTGTGTATCGGCACGGATGACGTTGATAATGTCACCTTCTGTAATGTACTCCATATATATCTATATAGGTACCCAATACCAATAACAATGATACACATGTGTGATGTTAATGAGCCGGTTGTCTGTGGCGCGGCGATATTGATATACCCCTATATATACATGTACAAGTCAGCGCAGCTGAATTATCGTTGCAAACAGGGAATGTTGTTGATTCCTCGCACGTGCAACCTCGTCGGATAATAAAAGCGTATACGAGCATTATACTACACGCGCGCAATTTATTCTATTCATTATATCGTGTTGTATACCGGATCGGGCTTTTCATCTCGAAAGCGCCGTCGTTGCCGGAGAAATACACTTTTTCGTTTTACGTGACGATTCGAGCTGCCGATCATCCGTGTCGGAGACGCTTGTTTCCTCGTAGCGTTTTAATGTTACTTGACGTCGCAAACGATATGTATGGTTCAATAAATGCACTTGTCACCGCGAAAATCAGCCTGAACGGCTGCGCCGTCGATTTGTCGGGGAAAGCCGCGAGATATTCCTTGTCTCATCCGTAAAACAAACTCGAAACGGCTACATCATCGCGATTTTATTGCGCTACTAAAACCATGTGAAAGAGAAAAAAAAAAAAAAAAAAAAAAGATTATCTCGGGAATGATATGTACACTCAAATGTTAACGAGGGCAATCACGACACGATTTAAAGTTTGTTTTTCTCATACCGTATACTCTTATTTAAGGCGCACGCGTTTATGCTCGTAAAGGCAACAGCAGCAAGTCTAAATGTTTGAGAAACAGTAAAACCCAAGCGTATCCGAAACTGTATCGAAGTTGAAAAAGCTTTAACTTGCCAACGGATAAGCTGCACGCAATCTTCAAACATCATGAAGAGAGAAGCTTGAAAGGACAGAATAGTCGGTGCAACTTTTTTTGTTTAGAGCCCTTATTGTCGGGTCATAAGTATAATATAGAGCACGCGGTGGCTCAGTCATCTAGCTCGTGGCCCACCATTGAGCTCAATGGTAGATAGATATATATATATATACACCCTCGTCGTAGAACTTGATGGATAAGTGAAGAAGGACAATTGACTGCAATTAACAAGTATACATGATACGCATTTCACAAGGCGGTATTAAATGTGGTGTTTTTAGTAAATCTCTTTCCCACTTAACGACGTAACAGACTGTACTTGAATAAAATAGAAAACGGCTGCTTTGCAACTTGTTGTGTGCGCGCTTTTGCGTTTTCATGCAGATGTGACCGGGTTTCCGTAAATATCCCCAAGGTAACATCCCTTAACGCTTTGATTTCTCAAAATAAAGAGAGTAGGGGACGCGACGTGCGTAATTTAATAACATCATGATCATAAGCAGCAATATCGCGCGGTGCAGTGGAAAACATCAGCTCGAGCGGAAAATCAAGCTTCGCCGGAGCGCGCACGTCATAGTAATGCAATAACGCGACTCGCGGCCGAAATTGACTTCGCTTGTGCACGATGCAATGGTATAAAAGTAATTTTTTTTTTTTTTCCTACTCACCCACGTACCGCTGTTTTTGTGTTCAATTTCGAGCGCGTCACCTGCCCCTGACGCGCGTACGCGGGTGCTCCCGGCAGAGCTGCATTGGTTACACTGTATGATGGGTCTCCGTGCAAGAGCATCCTATTCAAGCGAGATGGAAAGTAATCTTGGGCTGACAAATCGTGCTCGGCTCCTCTCGAGTATCATCCATACCCTTTTGCCTACTTTGAAAACAACGACCCTTCAACTTTTTTATTTTTTCTCGTTTTTATATTATAAAAATTGGTCTTGAGTGATATTGTCTTTTTCTCGGATATAAAAGACGCAAGGGAAGTGCAGGGTAAATTGGAATCATTTATTCGCACTTAACCGAATGCTATATGTGTTTTTTTTATTTTTATTTCGGATCCATAAAGAAAGATCCACATAATGTGTACGTGGGTACATGAAAAAAAAAAAAAAAAAAAAAAAAGAAAAAATGAAAACATGAGCATCAAACAATTTTGTGGAGCAAGTGCGCGAATCTCGTCCGGGCGGAGCTCGATAAACACGCTGCGAGCAAAAAGTATATACCTACGCGTGTACCAAAAACACGGGGAGCCGACGAGTTGGCGATAAAACGCTAGTTTTGAGCGCGGGTGGATCGAACAGTCGAGGCTTGGGCCGATTTAACAAACAAAAATCTGTTTTCGACTTTTCCCTCTCGTAATCGGCCTCGGGACGCGTTAACATATACACCGCCGGTCAACATCCGAGGGAATACCATTGTTACCGGTACACCAACAGCACTTTTTCCCTCTCGCTTCTACACTATATCGTCAAACATAACTCTTTCGACGATTCAACATCACCTGCCCCAACTGCAGCGTATAGCATATAGTAAGTACCTCGTTGGGGTTCGATGTTATGCAGATTGGTCCACTGGGATTATCACAATTGACGTTAGGATTTACCTATACATGAGCACGATGAGTCACGAAAAATTTTTACGATCATCGACTAACATTTTGGGCAAAATGACAATTTTGTGATTAAATTGTGCTCTTTTGCAAAAGCTCCTCAATTTTCGGGCGTGAGTGACGTACAGCTAGGATAGCCCGGCGCCAATACCTTGGGTATACTCGAAACATAATATCATATATAGAGACAACCGAAGGAAAATACACGTATGCAAAATATATAGATACGCATCCGCGGAATTTTCCCAGCCCCTTCTGTCTCTCTCGCGAGCTTATTCCTCGGGTTCAGCTGGGCTCCTCGCGTGCATGGGAAACTACATACCTGCTGTCTGTATACACGTAACTCATGTATTTATAAATTATACATTGTACCCTCTTTGTGCAACTTTATATATTATATATACATATAGAGAGTTGAGTTTTAGTGTCAAATGGTAATTAAATACAAACGCACATTCGCGAGACTCTACATATATGTATATACATGGAACTCGCTTTATACCTTACCTATATGTATATTGTTACAGCTGCCGCTAAATGAATGGAGTTATTGTTTCAGCTATACGGAGGAGAGGAGGACATTTGAGACTGGCGCTCGCTTCGATACCACGTTGTCTATAATTTGTTGGATTATTGTCTCTACGTATACATATATATGTATATTGTACACCTAAGCTGCGGGTTCGCTTATCTGTACCCGATTAAGTATACACAGCACAATGCGCCTTCGTCCCGTGTATAGCGAGATCAATCGATCCTTTTTTTTTCTTCTCCTCCTATATATTACGACGCGAGAGGGTTATCGAGATGATGGAGCTTTGGGAATTTTCGACTCTCCTTGTATACGTATATACGGAGTTTGACTCGCGCAATCATTATCCGAGATTGCGGCGCAAAAGTGTCCGAGCTGTACATATAGACTGGAAAAAGAAAAGCGGGGGGGGGGGGTGACCGCGACGCGTAATTTATCGTCGCGCGCGACAATGAGTATATAATATGCGCACATAGATTACACGCACTGGGTTCAATGGCGATTTACATATTTCACGTTTTTTTCCTTCTTTTTTTTTTTCTCCCCCCCCCAAACGGCTATGAAGTATATACCTACCCCGCGCGGGTGATCGCGTCCTCGATTTACATACATACCGTTTGGATGCCTTGTGTATCGAACGTGCGAGCGCACGCGACTCTGTGTGCGTATACGTATATATATGCGCGCCGCGGCACTTAAGCTCGATTAATAATTCGGCGCTGCACGTCGCGCCCTCCGCGTACACGCTCTCTCCCCCAAAGAGAATATCATGTACAATACATTAAAGGTATACTTACCATACCTCTGTGTCGCTCGTGGACAAAGTGTTAATGAATTCCGATACTCTACTCAGTTATCATCACACGTTTTTAATATCGATCCATAAATGCTTATTGCAGGGCAATTATTCACAAAATGGGCACTTGCACCGATTAGGTGTATATTGTGCACTGATTGCGCGAGTGACAAGTTTTCATTAAGATAAATTCATTACCTTCACTCTCGGATGGGGCGAGGAAACGCGAAAGTGACGTGAATCTTATGGAATTTTTGGTTTCCCTCAAAAAAAAGCACGTGATATGCGCAACTTGATATTATACCCCTGTTTGTACGTAATAGCTGCAAGGGCACATATAATAATAATATAGGGGCGTGAGGTATGAAGGGTCGCGACCTCGACTTTGAAACACATCCGTCGACGGTCAAGGTGTAACACGGCAGGTACACGCGTATAGTATATAGACGTTGAGAGACAATGCCTGCGATGTGTACGTATATATATAAGCCTCGAGCGCGTCGTGTCGAGTAGCCTGACAAAAGCGCATACGCCGGTGAAGACGAGCTGCTGTCCGTGCTCCGCGATTATACACATATATAAACGGGGTACAGTCGCGGGACGAATGTCAAAACGCGGGAGTGGGGCTCATTGTCAGCTCGGACGAATCATTCTCTGCTGCCGTCTTTTATTTTTGCTCCACCCGTTCTCTGTGCGGGTATACACAGGCATCGTTTCTCTCCTTTCTCCGACTCCCCACAGTTTCTTTTTTTTTCCTCCCTTTCTTATTGTGCCCGTGTCAGTCCTCCTGTTGGTCGTCTTTTTTTTTTCTCTCATTCTCCTGCAACTTTGATGCCGCGCGAATTACCTGCACCTGATCACTGTAGCCCCCGTTTGCAGGAGACGACAGAATCAAGAAACCATTTCTCACGTGACGTTTGAGTGGGATAAATATTAATTATAAATAATTTTTTTTTTTTTTTTTTTTTTTCATGCACACTCCCGGGGTCGGAGAATGTGAAACCTGAGCGGTAAAAGAGCCAATGAGGGGGAAATCCGATACGCTACGGTGTGCGATCGCGGAATCACGTCAACTGTCCCATGGACATTAATTATTATGTAGCTCTCGATACCTTATATCAAGGAAAAACTAATTTCTCTCTGTCCCTCGTTGCATATTTTTACGGACATAGTCACTAGATGTCCAGCCCCTTGCAAAGCGACCATTTGTATACATATGATATTCTTGAAGCGAAAATTTATTTTATTTTCGCGGATGTTTTATTCGCCGGCGTGGAGAGAAAAATGCGTCGCTCGCAGCTTCCCGGTGATGTCACGAAATTTCTACCGAAAAAAAGAAAAAACTTGATCCGGCCTCTCTGGCGCTCATTACGGCGTGGCCGTGACTTTTTCGCCACGCGATATAGCTCTCCTGGTGTGGGCTCGCGTGAGAAGTAATACGCGAGACGTACTCGGGAGGCTCTGTGCCGCGGAACGCCTATTTCTAACGCCTTCGGCTATTACCGCGCCAAGCCACCACGGCTCCTCTGAAGTTAAAGTATACATGGCACGCACGCGAGACTTTTAGCCTTCCTCTTTTTTTTGGAATTTCGTTTCGTCTTTTTTTTTTCCACACCTTCTCGCACGCGCGCGTCTACTATTCGATTTTGCACCTTCTTTTTTTGTCGATTAATTTTTTTTTTTTTTTCAAGTTTATTTGAAAATTGAAGCAAAAACGAGCCAGATCAAGCTCGCTGATGTACGGCGATTTCACGGTACAACCTACACTCGAGGTGGTTATTACTTTTCGGGGAAGAGGTCGATGTCAACCGACACTATTTTTAGTACAGAAAACTGCGAGTGCACGGGTGTCTCCGATGACGTTTCTTTTTTTTTTTTTCCATCCAAAATGTTTTTCCACAGAGTTTTAAATGAAATATTTTCCTCTTTGTCTCGATTTGTAAATTTTATCTTTTTTTTTTTTTTCACACGGTGCATGGCGAATTTGAGAAATGTATAAGTACTGTTATTGTACGAGTAAAAGGAACGAAAGAAGAGGAGGTCGGAAACTGTGTTACGGCTCACATGTATATATATATGTATATATATACACACGCGGATGAGCCTCGTGTTACCAGCCCCGAGAGTATAGAGCTACTCCACTTTACGAGGGCGCTAATCTACGAGCTTACTATGAGCGTATTGTGAAAAGTGGAGGTGCGGAGTCGGGGTCGTTTTTAGGGTGGGCCATCACGCTAACTCGACGGTTTTCAAGAACTTTTTTTCACATCTTCGCCGAAGAGCCGAGAAATGATTTACGGACAGCCGAAGGATGCTTTTTCAAATTGAAGGATGAAAAATCGTGCTGTAATTTTTTTTTTTTTTTGGGGGGGGGAGGCAATCGCCAAACCCGTAGCTGCTATTTATTAAAGAAAAAAAAACCCTCGAGCCGTGCCTGGAAAATTTCGGAAACAGCATCTCGAGGAGTATTTATAGGCTGGCGCTGATAAAACGAGAACTAAAATCAAAGATACAACTACATGGACACTTTTCGGGACACTCGAACGCATACAAGGATCTTCTTTCTTTTCTCCGTTGTCTGCAGCTCCGTGCACTCCATGATAATACGTGTACACTTTCTTTCCTATACATGTACACATCTTACACACAGTTCGGGTCTCGGCTCTCTCTTAAATTATGCGCACCCTTATCTATGCGCCGCCGCGACTACTCCGACTGTATTACGGTAAATCCGACACTTTCCTCCCTCAATTTATTGTCCCGGCGACCGTATAACAAACTAACATACACGAATGCAAAACATTTCCTTTTCGCTTGACCTTATTCAATTCCAATTTTTGTTATTAGACCAACATGTTTTAGACCTTGTAGTAATTTACAACCATAGCACGCAAATTACCTTTATTTTCCCTAGTTGAGAGTGAAGGTTGTATCAAATGTTCACAAATTGTCGCCCCAAATAATTCCCACTCGAGCTCTATCGGTCGGTTTTTCGAGTTTAGCGTGCAGTATATGTATATACACTACCAAGTGAAACCCCCTTCTTGGAGGGGAAAAAAAAAAAAAAAAAAAAGTTATCTCGGGCGTCACAGTTCAGCGAGTGCATACCCAAGTCATTTGCTTGGCTTATCTCGATCGGCGATTAAATGTTAACTTGGAGCTGATACCAGACTGGCTTCTCGGCTAACTGTATACATCATTATTATTATCATCATGCCTCGGTCGAAGGAGTAATCGCCTCGTCATTAATCTTCCTCCTTTGTACTGTGTATCAAATTGTACGCATCGCCAAGTGGAGCATAGGTACTTGTTCCTGACCTGCTGTACTGTGTTTTCGCCACTCGCGTCTAGTATCTTCGAGATAAACCAAAGAGTAATAAGCAGCACGAATATTTTGCTATAGTTGAGATTTGAAGGAGAGAAAAAATTGAGGAAACGATTTAGCGGGAAAAAGTCCGAAATTGGCCTTTATACGTGTGCATAATGTGCCCTCCGGGGGAGCAATATTCCCCCCCCCCCTAAGACGACGAGCCACCCGTGCGATAATTACAGGCGCACACCTTCTCGAAAGGGAGGGTCTGACAATTCTATAATAGCCCCTACTTCGATCGCCCGTGGTGGTCCCACCCGCCCTTGAACGAAGGATGGTATAGAACAACAAAAAAGAAAAGAAGCACAGCTCGAGCGATTATTTGTACTTTTTGGCCAACTACCGCACACACGCGCGATAGAAGTAGTATAGATAATATGTGTACACTGTAGTCTTCTTTCGACAAATTGACCCATCTTTCTCTCGTTCTTGCACTCCTCCTCCCTCGTTCCGAGCTGCCCTCAGCTTTTGTTTCACTTTTTACATTTTTTCTTTCTTCCGCCTATCCTCTCTTATACCGTTGCAGTAGAACAGATATATTATATTAGTAACTTCACGCAAAATCATCATTCTTTGTGTGGTAAAATTTTAAGATTTTAATACATATATGCTTTACTGTATATGTTTGGGACAAGTGAGAAAAATCGTATAATCATCTCAAACAGCAAACGTGACACGTACTTTTTAAGGAACCTTTTTTCTTCTTCATTTAAATATATTTCATAATAGGGAATTTCAAACGAATCGTAGCAAATAAATGGACAACAAATATACGACGGAATAAGGTATTTCGTGGAATCTCACTTGGATCATTTCAACGTGAAATGTGCTTGTCCCGCCCGATTACCTATGAGCCCGCGAGCGATTTCGTTGCTCCATTTCTCACTTGTTTTGATTAAACCACTCGTATACATAAACAGGTAAAAGCTACTTTGCCCTGTCGTTTATTCGCTATCGAGAGAGTAGGTAAAACTTTATACAGAGTCTCTACGTGCTTTTAGCGTCTCTAATGGCCCGTAATTTGCATGGATTACATGACGAAGTGTACACATTGCACCCATACCGCCTAATCACGGTCCCTAATCCAATCTACTTCCTTCTGTTTTGCTCTACATCCTCTTTTTCGAGTAGGTATACCTACACATTACCTCGCGTTAATCCAACACACTCCGAGAGCTTCATTTTCATCCTCGCCGCTGCAGTATAAACTCGTATATATACCCATCCGTTTGCGTGCAGTACACGAGCAGACGGACGTGTTACTCCGAGCGAGTACTTCTCTACAACTCGGGCTAAGCTTTTTCGAGTGCCCATTACGCTCGCTTATATATATACCGAGAGAGAGAGAGAACGAGTATACTTTGTATACCCATGGGGTGCACTACAGCAGGATATGTGTATAACGAGGTTGACTTTGTCGCGTAAACACGGTATGCTGTATCGGGTGATAAACATATTCTCATTTCCACTGTTTCGGGGTGTATCTGACATGCTTTTCTATCGTGTAAATTATCGTGTGTATACGAGTACACATTTGTAAATTTTTGTACATTCTTAAACGGACGTACTCGGCTCTCTTTGGAGTGCGGGAGCTGATGTGACACTTTTTGGAGTATCGAGCACTCACTAGAAGAAGAAAAGAAGAAGAAAAAGCAAAGATGTACTGTCCAGCTGCTGCCTCCGCTCTCGACGTCAAACACTCGAGGAAATCCTTTAAAACGTCCCTCCTGTCTTTTATTTTCCTTCCCCGTCTTACATTCATGGAGCCTAACTGTCCCAGCGCGCCAAACTCCAACTTTCCGAGAAAAAGAACAAACTCGAGTATATATACCTACACTCTCCTCGCGACAAACACGTTTGAAAGTCTATCGATGTCGATTTATTTATTTATTCGAGGGCCATTTTTTTCCCCCTCGCCAACTTTTTCCGCCGCGCGCTATTACGCGTACAAGAGTATACGTGTGGCATAGGATGAGAATTTATGAAAATATACCGAGGAGGTCGATTTTCCACATCAAAATTAAATAGCGATGGATCAGTCTCGCATCGTCGCGCCCCTCGATCGCGGCCATAAATCTTTCGGTCTTTTATGCAGGTGTACGAGATCTCGCGAAGCGCTGGCTGAGGAAGAATTTTCCAATTTTACAGAGTGAAATTTTCAATCCGCGAATTTCCCAACCCCCCCGCACTTTGTCACGGGGCAGATCACCGAGAGGGATCGGGACACGACTATAGGTCGTACGTATCCATTACTTCGTTCGCCGATGCATCGATAGCCGAGCCTTTTTTTTTTTTTTTTTTTTTTTTTTTTTTCTACAACTATATACCTCGTGCATGTATCTTCCAGTGCCTTATTTTTCTTTACTCCTTGGCTCCTGGCTGCGCCCGCGGCTCCTCCTGTCAATATAATGTACAGGCCGTATAGGTGCAGTCGCCGGTAACTTTTGCGCCCGAAAGCTCCGGATGGATTTTTACGAAAATCTCTCTCTGCAGTGGGCCAAACTTGCTCGGCCCGATCTAGCTCTTTTTTTTTTTTTTTTTTTTTTTTTTTTTTTTTTTTTTTTCTCGAACGGTGAAACTTGTTGTAGTCCCCTTGTACGTCGAAAGAAGATTATACTTACATGTGACTCTCGGTGCGATGTGCAATTTTACAAGTGTGACGCTACGAGTACATATACTCGCTTTTCCGTGCAATGTCGAACTTTTGGACGCTTGTACGAGCGTGTCTTATAATATACATACATAGTTGGAGTTGGAATTTTGTTTTTAAGAATAACCCACCCATGAATAATACGTGAAATTATGGCGTATGTTATATACTAAAAAGAAAATTTGGTGTAATTTTCCTGCTTATTTTTCAGTGTCGAAGCTTGGATTATGAATATCCGAGAATACCAGAGTGGAAAAAAAAAATCAACTTAGTTTTCCCTCTCTCGACTGTATGTAAACGCTACATTTGTCTCCATAAAAACGGAGTTTAACCAAGTATCGTACAAACATCGAATTATTTCATGTTTCCACCCATTTCTATAGCGTGCCGTGACGAAATAAAAAAAAAAAAAAAAAAAAGTAATCACATCTCGCCCTTTTATGTGTGATCCGTGCACATCACGCGCGTCGCGCCTCGCAAAACTCCCGATGGACCTCAGTATGCAGTTACACAGTAAAAATAAAAAATCAATCAACGCAAGCGCACAGCTCGTTATTTTTTATTGCCATATTGAGCTTCGTCGACACGGGAATCAGTTTATTCTCATACATCCCGTTTTGGTATTGCGAGATAAAAAAATACGCGAACCAATCAAGTCAATTGATTTTCATGCAAAACATTGGACAAGCAATTCAGAGATCACTCGTGTATACCTACTCATTGTTGGAACCTGAGTGGCTGAAAAAAAAAAAAAAAAAATTTAATCCAGCAAGTTTTCCGAGTAAAGCGGGTCCAGTGGAGAAAAAAAAAAGCTCGGCAATTTTCGTCAATCCCGGGACAGCGTACAAACAAGGTCGAACGGGGAGGAGGGCTGGCCCCGGGAACTTTAATATAAACTTTCATTTAACAAAGACCTTTGCTCCCTCGGGGCGGGAGGGGTCGGGGGCGAGGCTCTCCAAATCCCAGCGGCTCGTCTTGGAGGCTCCAACAGCGATCGGACGGTAAATATCCGAGCACCAAAATACGCCACGGTCTGCTCTGCCACGGGAGTCGTGGCACTGCGATACCGGTACACATTCCGTATGGATCGATCGATAATTTTAAAATCGCTCTCCTAGTATCGATTCCGTTGAGAGATCATCCGAACAGAGACCATCTTGATGCGCGTGAAATTTAATACAGGCCACAGCTAAAATTTACGCATTAGGTATACCGGGAGTTTGCTTGTTTATATACTGTATAGGTGTATCATAATGATATATTATAAACATATACGCGCCCAAAGTAGAGATCACGCGAGACCCCTCGAGGGCTCTCGAGTTACGTTTCACGCACGGCCAACGTGTAATTTTCGCACCGGCGTCTTTATCGCCACGGTATAAGTGTAGTTATCACCTCCTCGGAAGCTGCACCGGCGATCGATTTTAACCACCCGCAGTCAACGAGGAAGAGGATAGCGAGGGGCTAAGTGAAATAGCAACTCGATACCGTATACACCCCTAAAACGATGCATCATTCACTAATTAATTTATCCTCGCGGTGGAGAGGCCATTCCTCGACTAACGTATATATCTATGTAACCCTTACGTATATACTTTAGCGGCGCCAGCCAGACTTTCGCTCGTTTACATCCATCCATACACTCAAATAAAATCAATAGCTCCGCAAATAGTAGTCCTTACATATATAGATTTTTTTTTTTTTTTTTTTATATTATAGTGCTCTACGTCCGGCTCCTTTTTAATAAGGGCACTACTATGGGCACTTAGCACTTGGGAGAAGGAAGGGAAGAGGGATGGGAGGCCTCCCATCACTGGGAGGGGGGTAGGGGGAATTAGGCAAATTTGCTGCGAGAAGGTCGCCTAAACCCTCCTCGAGGAGCATTGCGTGGTGAAAAAGCACATGTGAAAGACACAGAGGTACTTTGCCCGTAAAAGTCGCACTGGCCGGGAATTGAACCACGGTCTCCCGCGTGCCAATCCACGACCTAGCCGACCGAGCCACCGCGCGCTCATTTACATATATAGATAATCATACGCGATCTATCCAATGGTTATATATTGTACGGACACGGTTTTTGGTTACATCATCCCACGCACGTGGAGCATCAGCCGTAAAGTCGCGGTTTTCCCGCCCCCCGTGTACCCTCCATCCGGGGTGTAAATCAACTCGCGAAACTTTCCAACAAACGCAAATTACAGCCCGTGTATATATATACCTATATACGTGTGTCCACTATGCTCGCACTGTACGTGATGGTTATTCCCTCCAGAGCCCCCCCCCCCCCGGTTGGTTCATAACTATACGCGTTTTCAGATGGATAAAGAGGACAGTCGGCTGATGCGGTTAAAAAAAAGTGCAAGCCGAGGAGGGAGGATAAAAATGCGCCCGACGTGCAACGAGACGACTCAGCTCGGAGGGAATGGCAATTTCGAGGGGTAACGACGGTCCTTCTCCAAAATTGAATTTCCCGCGCGCGGTGGAAAACTCTTGGGCGTCTCTTCGAGATAACAACGTTGATGGGGTGTAAAACGCGGACCGTCGATTATTTTGGAGAAGGGTGGGAGCGGTCAGCGTCAGGGGGAGGCTTGGCTTTCACGGCCGCGTGCATGTATGCACACATTAGCACACTTGGCGCTGCGGTGACCCAGTTTGGGCGCGAGGGAGATCGTCTTGGCACGTCGGCCAAATCGCAAATTGCTGTATACGCGTCCCGGAGCGCGAGTGAAAAAAAATGAAGCCGCGCTTTGGCTCTTTGACCTCACAAGAATCGCATCGTATGAAAGAGCGCGCTTGATGTGCACTTTCAGCGACTGGATCCACCGTGACTTTGGTTGTTTAACCGGTCATCGGGATATATCGTGAATTTTTGATCTTTACAAAAAAAAAACAGCGTTGCGTATATTTCTTCTTTTTTTTTCTTTATTCGAATCTTTTTTTTTTCCTTGGCAGTAACTCTCTGGTTTTTTTTTTCTCGCGTTAATTGAAAAAACGAGCCTCTGCGAATAATTCCAAAGTGTACAGGTATACATACAAAGGGCCACCAAAGTTTCGACTGCAAAAAGACTCCCCCCTCCTCCTTTTGGAAACGAAAGGGTATAGGTATAGGGTCTTTTTGTTGCGCCAACACGGCGCTCATTGAATTTTATGATTCCCTAAGGATGACTTGTGGAAACTTTAATCACCCAAATTAGCTTATACATAATTACACTGCTGTTTACTTCGCAAATTACGATTATTTCCACGATTCATGCTCACACGCGTGCAAATTGCACATCCACGTTTGGATGACGTATATATAAGATTGTAATAAATATGTATGTAGATGCACCTTGGGGGATATTGTACCTCGCGCGCGTAGGCCGTGAGTATTTATTTAAGTACGTATAATGTACAAAGTCATGCATTGTACCCTTGGCGTTTGCTAATATGAATAAACGGATTGTCCCACAAACTTGTAAGGGTTAAGTTTAACGCTATACCATGAGGTCACGTAATTGCATTCTTACTCGGGTAGGTATATAATGTATATATAGTTACTGTTGGTGGTCGAGCGCGTGGGTGACGCATTTTCAGTATCCTTTGACACCTCGAGTCCCCCAAAACTGATGTATGCGTGGGAAAAAAAAAAAAAAAAAAAAAAAAGAAGCGAGAGGTAGCGAAGGGTGTATAGGTTCGGGAGATCGCGCTTATTTAGCTGGATCGCAACAAGAGCAGGGGAATAAAGCAGATCAGGCCAAGTTGAAAGAAAGTAGATTACGAGAATTTAGTTTGCAAAGGGGCCAAGAGGCGCGCGAGAGGGGCAGGAAGGCGCTTTTCTCTCTCTCTCTCTATATATATATACGTATTATGTGCAGAGCGGGCGCTCTCGAGTTTTGAGCTCGATAAGCAAGGGAGCCAAAGTGCTTACTTAACGAGAAACTATACGAGAAGGAGGAGGCCGAGCTGCACTCGAACATCAGCGGCATAGCGCGGGAGAATCCGTCTAGCTTGAGCATGTATATACACCTACGTTGCGATAGCCGAAGGCACACATGATCGCGCCTCTATATCGCCCTTTTGACTGCCTCGCGGCTTTCGTGCCTTCCCTTGCTTTGCGCACCCCCGGAGAATCAGGCCGAGTGCCCGTTCGCAACTATACACGTGCTGCCCCTCTCTCACCCCTTTTTTTTTTCCTTTCCCAGTTCCTTCGACGTTTTTGTGTATACGAGAGTATGGGAGCAACAACCACGAAACACTGGGGTTTTCACCAATATATTTATGAGATGCGTGCACTTATCGTTAAAATCTCCCGTCGCTGTATGTACAATATATGCTTAGTTGAGTACGGGGGCATTACGCGGGGGGGGGGGGGGCAGGTTCAAGGGATAACGGCCGCGGATGGAAATTTCAAATCCAGTGTTTGATATACATGCGCTTCCGATGTCGATATCAACTGTATAGAAGTGGCTGCCACTTGGCCCCGAGGCGATGGGTGAAAAAAAAAAAAAAACAAAAAAAAAAAACTGAAACGAAACGGATTACGAGGCGCAGTTTGTTCGGCCGAAAGGGCGGGATTTATTAGTTCCATTTGAGCCTTTCATACCCCCCGGGCCCCGAGGAGCTGTTTTATACCCATACCTCCGCGAATAAAACGAAGAATCAGATCCATCCATTATATTCGCACTCGCGGGTATGGAGAGTGGGTTACTTTGGTGGGCGCCGCTGCGTTTAAGTGCACTTTGGCCGGGCAGTAACGCGCAAAGACGAGAGCTGCTCCTCGCCGCGGCTAAAGGGAGACCAAAGGGTGGAGGGAAAACAAGTAAAAGAACGAATACGTGGGGTACATATTATATTTACAACAGAAGAGTGCCCAAGGGGGGAGGGATATTAAATCGAAGTCGCTCTAGCTTCCGGCTATTCTCTCCCCCCCTGTGTACATGACAACATTGTATATACATGCTCGCCGAGGCCACCCAGCCGATCAATCGTTTTTCTTCTAATTTAAATTTTTCATTTATTCTCCTTTTTTAGACCCCGCCTCATCAGTTTACCACCCAACCGGTCCCCTTTGCGTTCCCTTGGGGAGCGGGTGAACAACTGCGCGCCCACATTGTTATCAATATTGTGTCCGGCTGCTGTGCCTCGAGAGCTAATAACAATAATGAGAGTAACAGTAACACGTAGGTTTCGGTTTATTTTAGAAAAAAAACTGCGCTGATCGCAAAATTTGCTTTGATTATTCATCCGTTGTCGAGATGCGTTATTGGCATTTGGTGTGCGAACAAAGGACAGAGATCTCATGTATTGTATCATACCAATGGTTTTTATATTTATTTGAGGCAAAAGTCGGGCGAGTAAGTGCACCCGAGCCAAGCCATCGGTGAAACGGATCGACTTATCCGACCGACCTGCCTCTCCGCGCGTATATATCTACATCCCGTGGAATTTCGAGTGGGTATCCTGCACCCTGTGCACAATAGGGCACCGTGAGGGGTGGAATCAGCGTAGGTGCGCGTGTAACCTACTAACACGGCTATCGTGTAAACAGTCCAATGTGTATACCTATCGGGGGCGCTGTGTAAGGATGGGGTTGGACAAATCCGGGATATAGAGATCTCCTGCAGCAGTACACACACATACGCGTCCATGTAAGAGAAGATCTTGATAGAGAGAGACTGACCATTGGTATTTGATTTCTCCCACATACTTACACCGCTTGTGCGCCCTTCGGGCTGTAACGGGGCTACATTTTCCATGTGCGATATACTTGCTAATATTTTTAGAATTGTATGACCCTCTTCGATTGTAATAATAATGCACGTTTGAGGCACATAATATATGATTTAATAAAATGGGTACGGTTTCGTTTTTTACCCTCGCAATCTGATTGACAATGTTTGTGCGCATACGATGCGTAATCGCAAGAGTGTGTAAAGCATGGATAAAACAATCTGCGGAAAAGTTAAGTATGATTTCGTTCCCACCAACATCGGCTGTACGGAGCCCTGCATCCCAAAGTCCAAATTTTTTTTAAATGACCAAAGGAAAATTCTGCACTCGCTCGCGAGCTAGTTCTCCCGGAGCAGAAACGGGAAACGGATGGCGAGGAGGAGGACTCGAGTACATAGTACGTACACTGCGGAAGCGTCTCTTTAGGGGGGAGGGGGGGGTAGGAAGCTTGGCCTGGTGTGCGTCGGTGGGTCGATCGGTATCTGGGTCGCGGGTTTTGGCAGCAGACCCGCCACCACGACCGTGTCTGCTCCCGTGCCCCTCTCTCTCTCCGCACCCTCGCTGTATACATACATACATCTGCCGCTCTCTCTGCGCGCGCCCACCTCCATAGGTGTGGGTGTATATATATGTACCAACCAATATGATGCAGGGGAGCGACCCCCACAGTCTCGGGCTCGCTCAATGAAAATAGTTTATCGCTCTTCCGTTCTCTACCTAAGGCTACCGCGGATGTATAGATGGAGGAAGGAAGGTATGCGCGAGATCGGGGGTGGAACAATCGCGGCTCTTTTGGCTGGGAGATCGACCCGCGTCAAAGGGATGCCTTTGAAATTTTTGTTTTGACTCTACCCCTGCCCTCGTGATCCCGATCGGACGGGGCATGTCTCCCTCTCTATCTTTCCCTTTTTTCAATTTTTTTTCGACTTTCGACAAGCCCCGAGGGAGTGTATGTTGTATATATACCTATTCTAGTTACTCCGAGTAACTTTTCGCTCGACATTTTTCCAACCGACTGTGTTTTTACTCCCTTTCAATATACGTACACATGTATATATTATATTTTCAAACGACGAGTTGACTCGCAAAAGTTGGACGATCAACGATTATCTGTCGTTTGGGGAGGAAGCTTATATACATCAAGTAGAAACCACGCCATCCGCACTCCTATGCTCATCTTGTATGTGCGTATCGAGAGCGAGATAATATATATACATATAAATAATTGCATTGTAGTTACACCTATGATACTTACTCCTCGAAAAGCTTCTCAGCCGGTGCTCTCTCTCGACTCAGCGATACACGCCGAGAGGATTAAGGATGTACAATAGTACGCAGTGCGATCTCGAGTATAGCAGCGGCAAATGTACGTAGTCGGTCACCTACGCACGGCTACTGCTAAACGAGATCTCGAGGGTTCGTTGGCCCCTCGAGCACAAAGATGCAGAGGTGAAATTAACGCTGATAGAAATCCACGTACGGATCGAGTTGGCTTTGTTCGTGTATGTTTGTAATGTAACGCTCGGTAGGTGATGTATATATAGGTATACGGGCACGAAATTGATAAAGCCCTCATGGATCCGTGCAAGCGGCGTGTAATCACATTATACCTACGGTGGGGGTTGGCCCTTAGTGGGCGCCGGTCCACTGATATAGTATCCGTGTACGTGTATCTCGCGGGTTATTGGTGGACAATCACCGGTGCATGTAATGCAACTCGGGCGTTTGGTGTACAGTACAGGTTGCACACGGCAATCGTTACCATATAATATATACACGTACCTCCTACATACATGTCATGTAGGAAGCCGTTTTGCTTCTATTTGCCCCTTTCGTTTCCTTACCGTGCCATTAATTGTTCGCCCGCACGCAGTAAATGCATATACACGCACGCATACACACGGATGGGCTTTTGTTGCTGCTGTTGTTGATGGTTGGGGTTTGGTATGCGATGCCCGTGTATACACGATGGCGCCCCGTCCCTTATATATAATATTATACGGGTACAGTGCCCGCACAACTGCACGCGGTGTAATGAGATGCTTCGAGGGTGTATCTGAGCTCCTATTAGCTTACACGATCGTTCGATTTGCATAGAAGGTGATATGGCTTATATAGTTGTAGATGTACGTGATCGTGCCTGACCGCGTGCGTTGGTACTTTTATCATTTAATCATGTATATACAGTGCAGAAAAAAAACGGTATACCTGCACGCGTCTGTGAAAATAAAATGAGAAGATCTGAGAGGAGGACAAGTTAACGCGAGCAAACGAAAGACAACGAGAGAGAGATAATTCGGGATCCAGAGAAACTGCATTGGCAAACGCGAGGCATACCGACCTCAAGGTCTTACATCATAATATTATTTGGGTGGTGGATGACGCATTTTACATTCGAGGCTTGCCTATGTAATCTCCCCGACACACCGGTACAGGTGGTCTATAAGGTGTCGATTAAATTCTTCTCTTGGTCTCCTGTTGAACCCGCGAGCCTTCGGAAGATGATGTATAAACACTTTGCGCGTCGATTCGCAACGGCCGAGCCACGGGGCACCTGTTTGCCAGAGCTTAGGGTAGGACATTTCTTTTGGTTTGATTTTTTTTTTTTTTTTTTTTTTTTTCAACGTCATCGTCTGGAAAATAACTCTAGGAAGCACGTCCAGCTCTCAAGTATGCCGGAGATCATAAAGCGATATATCGATCCGTGTCATGAAAAACCCATCAACGCTGCATCCTACCTCCTGCCACGATATACCCTACGTGTACCCACCGCTAATCACCAGCCGTATACACAAGCGAAATCCATCGTTCGAAGCTCCCAGGAGTTGTGCTAGCACCATCAGGAAGAGAGAGAGAGAGAGAGAGTAAACACGAGGTCGTGTCACGTTCCTTCGGGTTATTCCAACTGCAACGATCAGTTGTCAATACGGGAGGGAAAGAAAGAAAATAGAAACTACCTCGCGCGACCTACATTCCGGTTACGTTGGTTGGAAAAAGGTTGTTTCCGCTATAAGTATACGGGGTTAAACGACCGCGATTGATCACAACCCCTGCATGGATTTTTTTTCCTCGCTCACAGGTACTTATATATTATGGACAAAAAATAATATGTGTAGAGCAGAGGAATCTGTAGCGCACGGCCTCGCTGCGAACCGAGCGCGGGGGATCAAGACCCCGCCTCGTCGAACAAAGTGCAGCCCCGTTTTTTTTGTTCTTCTCCGCTGCGACTCGTCAAACGGTTCTCTATCAATATAGTCGTCATACATTTCTCTCTTTCCCTCTCGCTTGAAAACACGTGGCTACATATGTATACGGGTTGTCCCCGGTGGCGTTTGACGAAGCATCACCGGCTCTTGCGCTTTAACTTTTTTCGACGATCGAGCTGCCGCGGGCGCGACTCTTTGGTGAACAATTTTGAGTGTGCGGGGGGTCAAAGAGGTAGGCTGTGCTTTTGAGATGGAGCCAAGCTGGATTTTTACCTTACCCGCGGAGCATAGAGTTCTCGGCTCCAAGGGGGTGGGGTGTACAGCGCGCGACTTTACGTATATACTTTTGCCCCTCCCCGGAGGAGGAAAAAGGTCGAGGCTGCAGCACGGGCCAAACGAGATTTTAAAATTGTACCCCCCTCCCAGTGGGAGCGTATTATTTAAACTTCTGTCTTTGGCCCGCAGTTCCCCCTCTTATATAATATGCCCTTGCCGTCCTGTACGTAGGTATATCCGGCATTGTCGGGGGGGCCTGCTTACGTTCGCGCGAGTGTGCCGGACTTTGTTGGATCCTTGCCAGGACGGCAGTCGGGATGCATATATACAGGTATATCGTGGGGAGAAAATTATTTTCGGAATTCGACGTGCGCCATCCCTCCCCTCCCCCCCACCTTGATTTCAATGATATATTACGTACGTTTCCGCGCGTGAATTCGAGGGTGTCGAGTGTACATCTCGAGGTTCACCCGTGCTCACCCTTTGACTCTTTTTTCAATGATTCGTCATCGTACCGTTATCGATTCGAGTAGCAAAACAGGATACATATACATATATGTACACGTGTAGGATCGAACAACACGACGATGACGAACTCACGCAATAATTATAACATATTATAACGCAGACAAATATTGGAAGCTGCTATTTCATCGAAATCACCGTACGTGGATTATCGTGAAACGCGAATTTCCATTTTTATACCTACGCACACGCACAAGGATCGTAAATCAATATCGCCGCAAATTAACGCGAGATATAAATCAAATGGTTCCACGGGACTTTGTTGCTTCCTCTTTTTTTTTTTTTTTTTTTTTTTTGTATTTCGCGCCTTTAACAACCGTGTCATCGTCAGGGCGAGGGAATATCCTCCCTGCATGCCATAAAATATTGAACAAAAATAAATACAAATGGATGAAAAAAAAACAATTAAAGGGTAACACACTGTACGTGGATTTCCCTCGTTCCTCGATCGGAAGATAAAAACAGCGGGAGAGATGCACTTTGAGAACCAAAGCGGGAAGCTTAAAAATCTATCGGGCATACTACGGTTGGAATAACGAAATCCAATAAGCATAGAGTAGAGCAGCGAGGAGGGGGTAGGGGGAGCCAAATGGTACAATTTAAAATTCAGCTACCCGATAGAGCTGAACTTGAACGAAAGGAAGAGAAAAAAAAAGAGAGAGAGAAACGAATCAACTTCTCTCTCTCTCTCTCTCGTGAGACCCGTGCATGCAGTATTCGCGATATCGAGCTGCCGACGTCGTCTGATCCCGCACACTCGCGCGGGTACGACTGTAGATATACGGTGATCCCCATGGCTGTGGTTCGCGTAGTGCAGTCTCTCGCTCCCTCTAATTTGTACACATTTATGTTTATACTCTCTCGCTATATGTGCTTCGTCTCCTCCTCTGGATGATCATAGATCTTAAATCCCATGCCCCTCTTTCTCACCTCTTTGCCGTCGAGTTGATACCCTATGGTATAACAAAGTCTCGTCAAACACAATCATGTAAGCACCCGCGTAAAAATTTTTACGTTTGGCCAAACTTGCGCAAAAGTTCATGTGGTCAACGTTTGGCCAAGCTTGGGCAATGAGAAAATTCCAAACTTGGATTTTTGTTGGAATATTTTACTCAAGTTTAGAAAATGTTCTTCAAAATGATTAAAAAATTAATTTGTTGCGTCAGTATATTCGTTGGTCTGCATATATGACTTACGAAAAATTTTGAGTAAAATATTCCAACGAAAATCCAAGTTTGGGATTTTCTCATTGTCCAAGTTTGGCCAAACGTTGACCACATGAACTTTGGCGAAAGTTTGACCAAACGTAAAAATTTTTACGCGGGCAATGATTCGATGCACCGAGTACTGTCTTTACGTAAACAAGGGGGTAGCAAACTTATTTTTTTTTTTTTCAATTACCCACACTGAGAGACCGGATTGTTTATAGTTAACATATATCTTAACATATATCTTAACTATAAACAATTCGTCCTCTCAGTGCATCCAATTGTTGTTATTTTTATGAAAAATTAAATTCTAGTTGATTTGCTTGTTCCGTGTATCTAATTGGATCACCATCGCATTTATGTTTCAGGTAAGCTGAACGTCTCAGTGACGCCGGTGTAAAAGTATAACATTTAAGCCTCGCATACAACACGCCAAGTAAGTTGAATAACCAAGTAAAACGAAAACAGGTGACGCGAGAACCTCCACGTCCGCTCGGGCGCATGAAAACTGCCCAAGGATTTATTCTAGGGGGGCAAAAAGCACACTTTTTCCACACTCTGGTGGTACATCCCCTTGTCGTCGTACTCGAATTTTCACTTGTATCGCGGGAACGAGCAGCGCGTGCTGTTTCTCCCACACCCACTGTAAGACAATCGTATACACGCTCCCACTGTCGCATATATAGGCATATACATGTTTCTTCACCGCTGACTAGGTACACATAGCCGAGACTGCGTGTGCAACATCATAATGGTTTTTCCTTCTCTCGCACATGTAGAAGAGATCAAGTAGTGTATAGATTATCTTTTGGCCTCCCATCGAACGTTTAATTATCCTTAGTTTCAACAACGCGAAGTATAATGTATACGCAATCGTTGGGGAGAAAGATTAATCACGAGAGTATCGGTATTGTGAGAACTTCGTAATCCCAGCGGCGTCGATCGATACGTATATGCATGTAACATACACCTATATATGTATATCTATTGTAAAAGACACGCATTGCGAAATGTGCTGTATCGCCTCTTTGCTTTCATTTTACATTCCCGCGATGAACTCGAACTTTTCAAATTGTGTCGGTAATTTTCATTATTTAACGTATATATGCATTCGAAAAGTTCCATCCCACCCAGAGATGCCATGCAGGCAGTTTTCGTCAATTACACGCGTTGGATTTAACGAGCTTCGAAATGCCGTCCCCCTTCTCTCTTCTTCCAGCAAATCATACAGGTTATTTGACATCATCAAAGTTACATGGTGTACCTACTCTGCACTGATGGATTGCATTAATTTTCCATGGTGTTCGTTTTGATGATCCAAAGCAAAGTTGATGAGAATTCACGTGATGTAAAATTGATGAAAAAAAAAAAAAAAAGCAATTCGCAGACTAAGCGAAATAAAAAAAAGCTAGTAGTACAAACAGCGTGCGAAAACAGCGCCATGTACGTATACGTATATGTATATATATACCCTCACCCTAAGGGAGAGGAAAAAAGGGGGTGGACCCCGAGCAATCTCGAAATTATCATGTTCAAACAGCGTCACTTTGACGTCAGCGCTGCGCTACCCCCTTGCCCCGTTTGACGTTGTATAGCTTGTGCAAATCAAGCGTCTCCTCTGATCTGGAAAGTGCGAGGACGATGCAGGAAGAGGAGCCTTTCAAATCAGGGGACCAAGACGCAAGCGTTGCGTAACAAACGTGTAGGCGTGCCGGCGGGCGATGGTATAGGAGCACCAGTGCAGAAAAACAGCAGAGTTAGCAGCAGCAGCATCGTGGGACAGGAAAGCGAGGAGGTGACAAAAAACCAAAAAAAAAAAAAAAAAAAAAAATGGGGAGGACACGATGGGTTAACAACAGCGTATAGGGGAAGGAGGAGACTACATACATTGCACCTATACATACAGACGTACGGAGCAGAGGAGCAAAGCGCGGTTATATATATATATAGAGCTGCACACAAAATCAATAGAGGCAGTAGTAGCTAGTAGCAGGAGAGGTGGGCGGTATAATATATAATATATAGTATATACATGTATATGTAATAGATGTATGTACAAACGAAACTCACGTAATATCTGTGCTGCAGTGACATGTCTCCAGCTGCAGGTTTTGGCTCCTCTTCCTTGCCGAGCCTACGAGAGCGTATTGCTGCTGTCGCTTTTGTCGTCGGGGCAATGGTGGCGGAGACCCGTCTTCCAGCTTCGCGGCCCCATCGTCATCTTGTAGCCCCGTCCGTGTTTTTCCTCCACGTGACTTTTTTTCGCTCCGTCGGGCTCGCTCTTACGTCCCGCGGACAACACGGTCCCCCTCCTCATTTCCGCCGACCCGCGGATCCACTCGCATTTCCCTTACAGCGCCGCGCTTAATTAGTTTTTTTTCCCCCTCCCCCCGGGGAAACGGGGCTTTTATCGGCTGAGGGGCGAGATTTTTACTCCATCGCTTGTTCCTGTCGATATTTCGTTGTTGGTCGTAATTGGGTCCGCTTGATGCCGGCGTCCTTTCTATTTCCTCGGCGGAGCAAGAAGAAGAAGAAGAAGAAGCAATCTGCCGGTGCACAACACGAAAACGAGAGGAGGTGACCCTGTATATACATATACATATAGAGAACAAGAGAGATGCCGTACGCTGAAATAAAGGGGCTTTCGGTGAAAGTAAACCAAAGAGGAGCTATTACTGTTTTTGGTGAAAATAATTCAGGAAAATGTGGAAAGGAGCTTACACGCGTGGGTGTATTTATAATTTATTCGCGGGAGAAAGTTGGAAAGCCGATTTCACCCCCTCAGCCCGCTCTCGCGGGGTTGGATGTACGTATACTTGTTTTATCAGATGATAAATGCATCATTTGAGAGTTTGCGTCCGGGATGCTATGGAACTTGGACAAAGGAGCCTCGTTGTTTTCCCGGAGAAATGGGCGATTTGTCGCGACCATGCACCATGGTATATTATACAATTGGGCGCGGTTTTTCCCCCCCAATGAGATTTTGCGTGTTAAAGTACAGCGTTTACCTGTACTATTTTGAAAGGGACCGGCGAGGTATAGGCTTTTCTAGGATTCGTTAACGTATATTTTTTCGAGCCCATCGAGCCGCCCACCTGGATATGGCTTGGAGATAGAAAAAATGCGCTCGTACACGGCGGTCCGACGAAAAAGAGGGACAGGAAAAACGGGGCTTTGGGGGAGGGAGGAGGAGGGAATCTTTACTGCAGGCGCGGGTGTATCGGCTGACTTTGAGCCTCCCCCGGGATGAAAAACGGATTTGCGCGGACGAGGATAAGCTGCTCTTTTTCCATCTGCGTCATTTTTTCTCGAGGAGGAAATTTAATTTCTACGCTCTCTTGGCGGTAACGCGCAACGCTCGACATGGGCCAGGGTCAACGATCTCTACGACGCGTACGCGCAAACTGTCAATAAGGTATATATATATATGTACCCATCTCTCTCGAGCATTAATTTACCATTCGTACATCGTATATGTATACACATTGTACCGGTTTCAGTTGAAAAATTGCGAATAAAAGTCAACAAATCTTCCACCAATACTTAAACCATTAAAAAATAAAAAAAAAGTTGCACCGTCACCCTGTAAGTTGTTCATATATATTCATTGTTCGGGCTGAGCACAAGCATACCTGTATGTGTAATTGGAGTAGAAAATTCAAACTAGTGTCCCACTGACGGCGTTATTGCTTTTACATCGGAGTTGTAACAACAAGAGAAAGAAAGACCCGGCCTGAATTCAAGTTATACCCCCCGCTATCACTCCGCGCCAGTGACACTTGGCCTGTAAGAGCAGAGAGAGAGAGAATTTCGGAAGTGTGACCTAGTAAGTATATATACTTAATCCTCCAGGAATATACGAGTCGAAGTCGCGCGAGTGTCGATGCGGGGAGGCGGTGGGGGCCACTACCCCCAGGCAGGCAGCGTGTATAGCTTCATCCGAAACTTTGCCATGAAAAGAGCAATTAAACATTTCCTGGAAGTGGGGGTGATGGGGAAAAGTCTTGCAGTTCTCGTACCTATATTGCACAAAACACCCGCGCTAATGGGCAGAGAGGTAGACGACGAGGTGCAGCTTCATCAGCCGGCAGATAACAAGCGCGCACCCGGCATTGTTCGTCCTACCCCTTATGACTCCACACCGAACTCCTTTACCTCCGAATATCTCCCCCTGCCGATGTATCAAGATATCCAACTCTGCCCCTTGTACGGCCGTGTAGATGCGCGACGGGCAAACTCACTCGCGTTGTCCGCTGGCTCCCGCTGCGACGAGGTCAGGATACCGGCCACCCCTGCATGCGCTTGGCACCGGGTGATAACTCACGCATCCCGCACCTACGTGTTATATATACAAACGGCGAGCTTTCCTTACCCCCTTCCCTTCCCGATGTCCTGGCATTATATGTATATATTCCTTCCTTCCTTCCTCCCTTATTCCTACAACAGGGATGATTTATCGTGATTTGTCACTCGAGGGTCGTTTGATACGTATAGTTTTTTTTTTTTTTTTTATATTATAGTGCTCTACGTCCGGCTCCTTTTTAATAAGGGCACTACTATGGGCACTTAGCACTTGGGAAAGGGACAAGGAAAGGGATGGGAGGCCTCCCATCACTGGGAGGGGTGTAGGGGGAATTAGGCAAATTTGCTGCGAGAAGGTCGCCTAAACCCTCCTCGAGGAGCATTGCGTGGTGAAAAAGCACATGTGAAAGACACAGAGGTACTTTGCCCGTAAAAGTCGCACTGGCCGGGAATTGAACCACGGTCTCCCGCGTGCCAATCCACGACCTAGCCGACCGAGCCACCGCGCGCTCTGATACGTATAGTTTCAAGAGCAGGGACTTTTGTAACTCTTTTGGGCTGTTAACTCGAATATTTTACTCGTGCATTAGCGTGTATTGTAATGTAACATGCGCTTTAAATTTCCGGAACTTATTTGGCTGGCGTGAAAACTTTTTGGCCAAAACGACACCGTTTTGTTAATACAACTTTTCTCTTTGTGACGGCTCGTTAAGAAAGTTACCCTTTCACCGGGTACACCAAAGTCTTTTTAAACAATAAGCATTTAAAACTCGAGTGTAGGTGTAGGTTTACTTTTTTTTCTGGTCCACAGCTATACCTCGCCAAGTTACAGCGTCGAGCAATTTGTCACCCGGAAAGTCTTGGGGGGGAAAAAAAATGTGTAGGTACTCGTCCGCTGTATACACACCAAGGTGGACGTGTAACAAGATCGATGCAACGACCCGATGATCACGTACACGCTTTATTTTTCGTCCGATCGGGAAGCAAGTTGGAGTGACAAAAAAAGTTACCGCTGCGCTCGCCGAGTACTTTGGTTAAATGATTACGTCTTCACTCGAAAGGTACATTTTCGGCGCTCGTTGGACCCATTATTCAGAGGCCAACCCCCGAAAACACGGTCATTCAATTAGGTTCGGTGACGCTCGGCGCAAAAATTCGTAGCTAATGCATCTCGACGTGGACACTAATGGCGATCGCTCGCGGGATTTGCGAAATCACGAAACGGCGCCAAACGCCGACGGCACTATACACGCGCGGAGTTTCCCATAGTTAAACTCGTTAATCTAATGTATGCGGCTGTCGTGCGATTGACTTCCCTAAAGTTCAGTATAAAAGCCTTTTGAAATTTTTAATTCGCCAGCGGATCAATTTGTTGCCCGCGTGCGAGTTTTACATGAATACGCGAATGAGAATACTTGCTAAGCCTCTTTGTCGTTGCATGGCTATGCGGAATAATCGTAATTAAATTATCCATCGAAGGAGATTGAAAAAAAAAAAAAGAAGCCATTCGGGGATGTCATTGAAAATTTTAGTAAAGTATTCATCACGCGAAAAGGCTTGATGCAGAGGTATACACATATGTGATATTATCCTTTAATCCGATTAACTTGGAAGTTTTTATAATTGTTCAAAAAAAAGTTTAGAAACATATATTTTGTGAGCTCGAATTTTTTTCATACAGTTATGCACGCGAGAAAGTACATCAAGTGAGAATTGCAGGTGTTGAAAAATTGAAACGCACTACATAAAAGATGATGAATTGAAATTAGAAAAAAAAAAAAAATAGAAGTGCACTTATTCTCTTTTTATTTGTGACGCCCCATACTTTGTGAATTTGTTACTTTAAGTATAGGTCGTAATCACTATTTACCCCGTACACACGCAGGTCATGAACCGTATTACCATTAGCATGGGTTCAATCGATGCCATACACATTCTCTAACAATTGAGCCACGCTAGATGACATGCGTCTCAAGTTTGAATTGTTACTTGGTGTTCTTAACTTTTTTTTATCGCGAGTCAAATAGTATCAAATTGTTTCGTCGTGACAAAGTAATGTGCGTGGAATAAGTATTTTTTTTAAAACCATAGGAAATCTCCCTACTTTTGCCATAATCGGCCATAAGTTTGGGAAGTAAGTGACCTGAAAAACCAAGAATCCCACCTCAATTGGGACCGTCAAGGTGACCAATGACAGTGTAGTGCATTTAGTAAGGGTGGTTGGTCGAGTGTTTCTACAATTCACCGTACGCGGGCGTTTTACGTAACACCGTCGGAGCGTCCGGGATATTTATGAGCAAATACGGCCGCGTTCGTGCGTGCGCGCATTGTGCCGAGAGTTGGCCTTTGCGAATCGGCTGGACATTATTTATGACGCGCACGCCGCCGCACTTTGTATCCCCCCTCCCCTTTTCTCGCATCTAGATTCGACTTTTTTCTTTTTTTTTTTTTCACTTCCCTCATCTCCTTTTCTGCGCATTTTTAAAATATTTTAAGGGATCGAGCTGGTTAGCGCAGCAAGCTGTATAGTACAAGACCTTTTAATGAAGTGCAGGAGATTTTTCAATATTTAATCCTATTGAAATTCACCTTACACCACAACTCATGCTTATATCGTGAATTATTGAATTTCGTAACGAGTTCAGTAGTTAATTTTCGCGAATTAAATTACAGTGTATTTTAAATTTTTTCATCGTTTCCGTTTCGGTTCGACAATAGACCAAAGATGATATATTTTTTCCGTTTGTTTTTCGGTTGGTACATAGCGTATTGCGTCCGCGTTGATAAAAGTTATTCAAACGAGCCACAATGGAGATTCCCGAGTTAAAATTTTTTTAATGAAATTCGGCCTGCGACTCTCTCTTCCCCCGCAGCAGGTTTTCCAATTAAAATTTCTAGGTTTGAACAAAAAACAAATGGAACTAGTAAAAAAAAGAAAACAATTTTAAGTACACATCGTACCCCAATTATTGTTCACCAAAAGCAAATAAAACCCGGACGAAACAGAGTTACCTGTATGTAGAAAATAGTGAAGCACAAAATACTGAATAACTTGCGGGAACATTCGAAAAATAATATTTCGATCCTCGTCGAGAGAACTCCTCGAGCCTTCCGCTTCAATTATCCTCGTTCCCTACAGCCTGCGTTTAATTTTTCGCAGTGTGTGTCACCACGCGGCAACCGAAGCGATTCGACCGCAGGATTTTTCGCTCGAGAGGAGCCGGAGAAAGCACGCGCGGGAATGGCAGCAAAAAAAAAAAAAAAGAAAAAAAAAAAGAAAAGTCGCTCGATTAATCGTCCAAGTGCTGCAATTACGGCGGAAAAACGCGAGATAAGCCCAATTCGTCTGCGTCACGTGTGCAGTAGTGATGGAGCGTCGGCCGTACACGGTCCAGCAGCTGCGCTATTCGCCCGACCAGCGACTCTTTTCCTACAATCGCACACACCACACCACCACCACTTGCACCGACACCGACATAATATATTACACTGTACATCGCACAACAATACACACATACAAAACATTGTGACGTGCACACGGGGGTCGGTGCTGCGAGTCGATTTTTTTTTTTTTTTCATAGAGGCGACCCCCTACCACCACCCCATCCAAAACCAATTTATCGACGACGGGGGGGCCGATGCATCAAATTCCATGCCACTGCAGAGAGACGGAGGAGAAACTGGTGCAGCTTCATTTCGCCTCTTCCATCGCGAATTAAGTCTTCTGCCACATCCTTTAACATCAGCCTCGATGCCTCCCACCGCTGGATTACGAGGTCTCGTTCGACGTCTCATTCCTCACGGCTCTCCTGCGAGAAACCCATTGCCGCACGAATCGAAGCTAATTTTCTCATCTCTGGGTCGAAAAAAAAAAAAAAGAGTGTACATACGACCCACGCGATACAACACCATACACGTAAGGTTCAAAGATGTATAAATAAAGACCAAAAGTCTCCGCGGTCCGAAATTGCGTTATAAATTGCGGCAGTTGGCGCTCGCGGGTGTAATTTTTCACCCTAACGAGTTTGCTCTTCCATCTTCATTTCACAGCGGGGGAGGAAAAAAA
Source organism: Copidosoma floridanum (assembly GCF_036245765.1). Classification (NCBI taxonomy): domain Eukaryota; kingdom Metazoa; phylum Arthropoda; class Insecta; order Hymenoptera; family Encyrtidae; genus Copidosoma; species Copidosoma floridanum. Next base: position 37,520,779 of record NW_028321890.1, read on the forward strand.
CGGACCCCTCGACCCCCATCACCCCGTAAAATAAGGTTCGTTTTAACCCCCGCGTTCAAGCTGCACCGGCTGTCTCGTGTGTATATACACAGCTTTTCGGGAAAATTGAAAATTCCCACGTCACCCGCGAGTAGGTATTTAGGGTGATGTCATCCTTTCGAATCGAGCCACTCGCATGTCAGATCCATATCCTCGCGTACCCGTCACGCATCGTCCTGTCCTCGAAGCGAAAGGGATCGATGGAAAAGAAAACAAAAAAAAACAAACAAACAAACGAAAGAACCCGAGTTAAGTAAGGTTGTAGGCCGTTTAGTCGCGTGTGCGCGCAATTTGTGCCATATGACCTAATGCGCCGAGCGGAAAAGTATAGTCATTGATTGCGTTCGGTCGTCGGACTCGCGACCGCAGCCGCATGGCCTCTCTCTCTCTGGGGCGCCCGTACAACACACGTACACACACGGAGGTACAACGTTATCAACCCTCTACACACGTGTGCGGCCCACAAGCCCGTGTCACCCGTTACGAGGTCAACAGCACGGCTGATATGGGCTGCGTGACTGTGGCTGCAGCGTCACACATATATACATGCCCCGTGACGCCCCGAGCGCACACGTCGGTGTCATCTTCACGTGCCCGACAATTCATCGGTACACCCTCTGTCGAATCCTCTCCATCTCACTTATCGTTTTTGCGGAGACGACGCACTGATTCGATTGATTTTACGTTTCCACGGGTCTCAATCACCCGACACCCCTTGACACGGCGTAGTGATGGGACGACAAATCGATGTAGGATCCAATCATTTTTCTTTTTTCTTTTTTTTTTTTTTTTCAAATCGTTGCACCCTTTTTTCCCCTTGGTTAAACGGACGCGGTATTTACCCGCGGGCTCTTTCGCGTTTTTATTCTCGTTTGGTCGGGGAGTGTTGGTAGTGGAGGGAAAAACATTGTACGTACACAAGCTCTTTCGGGGGAGAGCAAGGGGATTCGCCGCGACGAGGTCGACGCCAATAGTTGGAGTGCACTCTCTCTCTCTCTCTCTGCATTTCTTTGGACAAACTTACTTTTTATCATCTCGAGCGCGCGGGAGGAGGTCTTTTCGACTTTTTAAAGACACTTTAAACGAAATACCTATATCTCGTGGAGTGGCAGATTTTTTTTTTAATTTTTCTTGTTTTGTATACAATGATGTCTTTTGTAAACTTTTTTTTTTTTTTTTTTGTAAAGTCAAAGACTTCCAGACGCGGAGCTTTTCATTTTTATCGAGGGTATATATACCGAGCACGTACTTTTTTGGGGTGATCTCGAAAAAAAATAAATGCTGCCCCTCCCGAATTTTGGAAAAACGAGAACCGAAACACTCCAATACTATGTCCATCACGTGTGCGATGTATACTTAAAACAGCAGAATCGTCGAACCAAAAGCACACCATGTGCGCAAGAAGTGGGTGAGAGGAAGACAAAAAAAAAAAAAAAAAAAAATTGCAAGTGAAAAAAAAAAAAAATTCAGAGAAGCATGTGTAACAAACACGTACGGTTTTCCGCGAGGCTCGGTGCAGGGCCAGGGCACCGATGCACCAGGCGCCGAATCGCGGACAACTGAGGGAGGCCCACCACCGCTGCACCTCCTGCCGGAGCTTACCGCGAGCGCGCGCACATCCACCACTACCACTCGTGTGCATACCAGCAGCCACCCCCCTTTTGCCAACCTGTGTACAATCATCCAGCCTGGCAGCCCCTCCGGTCTACGGTCGGCGCGCGAACCTTCGCGCAACCTCGGGCGGCCGAGCCCCTCTCGCGGGTGTGTGTGTGTGTGTGCATCCTCCCAGTGCAGCCGGGCCAGTGCATGTCATAGGCCTCTGCGTGGGGGGGGGGGTTGCATCACCTCGCGTGCATGTGTATAATATCTCGCTGTGTCGCGACTGCGGAGCGAGTGGCTCACGGGAGAGGGATGATGCAGGGCTCGGTGCGTGTCCCCCACTCGACCTTTCGGTGTATATAGGTTGGGAGCACACGGCAGCTGGAGGGTTGACTTTTTTTTTTTTTTTTTTTTTTTTTTTCGATTTTGATTTCTTCCGATTTGATTTCTCCGGCCCCTCCCTCTCTCGACCAGTATTGCTCGTCGTTACAGACGATGACGGGGCGGATTTTTCTTTTTTTTTTTTTTTTCTTTTTTTTACGGAACGACCGGAGTGGATGGGCAGAGAGACTTTTTGCTTCCACTCCCGTGCGTTTCCACGAGACAATGAAGCCGGGAGAGTCCGGATCAACGGAATTTCCGTACCTTCCACGGTAGAAGCTTTTTCATTTGGAAAACGAAACTCGATGCTAAAATCTCCCTTTTTTTTTTTTACAAAATTAAAGCCTCGTGTATTGGTATATTTTTGTAAGCAAACAGTCGACGCGGAGTATTTACTCTCTGGTGCAATTTATACAGTGGGCGAACGATTGATTTTATGGTGCAACCCGCATGACGCGTAACGAGCGTCGAAGAGGCTTTCCGCTCGGCTGCAACTATATATGTATATATATGTATATTAATCCGAGTCCCAGTGATTTATTTTTCCCGTCACCATTCGACTGAATCGAAGTAATCACGAACGCAGCTCTGAATTCTCTATACCTACATGCATATACAATCCTCTTTTTATCGATGTGGGGATTCGTCCTCCGCGCGCTGAATCAACACATCTTCTCACGAGGGATTAATATCTCGTACGAATGGCAATTGCCTTTTGAAGCCTTGATCAGGATTTTTCCGGTGCACGAGTGAAATTTCCTTTTATTTTTTTTTTTTCTCTCTCCATTCCAGAGAGTACAATTAAATCGAGTTTTGATTAACCCTCGAGAATTTGATCCCCGAAAAAGCTTCCCTCGTTCAACGCTCGGTCGAACGAGTTGCAAAGGGACAAAATCCCTTTTCTCGCCGACCCCTGAAAGCTTCGTAACGTCGTTTCCTGGGTAATAAATTTATCGTAACCTCGTTACAAAGTTATATAAAATTACTGCATCGGCGCGCGTCGAAAGATGATTCATTTCGAAAGCAATTCCCGACTTCAATCCCAATCACCTTAACTTTTTTTTTTTTTTTTTTTTTTTCACCCCAAAATTTACAACTCGATCGAATCACGGGGATTTTCTTTCATTCGCGATGCGAACGGATCCAACTTTCAATAACGAGGAAGAACAAAAAGAAAAAAAAGTCGGCCGGATATATGATTAGCGGTGAAATTTTTTAATAAACGCCCCGGAAAGCGGAGTATCGGAATCCGAAGGCGCGTGCACAGAAGCCACCTCCTGCGGAATTCGAATGAACGAGGAAAGGAGCGTAAAGATTCGACGAAACAGGGCGGTTTTTTTAAGCTTTTTTCCCCCCAGCGAGAGACGCTCGCGGTGTTCCGTCTATTTGATTTTCGTACCGTCGGATGAAACAGTTTGCCTGAAACAATGTATTCACAGGGGCAATTTTCCCGCTCACGCGACTCCGATTTTCTTACTCGACAAGCAAAACAGCTAAAAGCCCAAAGCATTTTTCATTTGCACTTTTTCACTATTTATAATCAGCTCCTGTATTGAAACTCTACGTGCAAACGTAACACATTCGTGCAGGTACGCGCTTGTGTGCGAGTTGGCAAGACCTACGTCAGCAGTCTCGAGAAGAAATGCTTCCTTGTACGCTTCTTCCGTACTTATTTGATTTCCATTCCTTTTTGCCTTTCTGTGCTTCGAGCTTCCACGAGTGCGAGCCACCGTTTCAATGAAATCTTGAACTTTCGTGGTTTTTGTCGGTGCACTCTTACAACATTGTAATACAGTATTATATGCATGTTCTATCTTTTTTTCATCGAGATCAGCAATAAAGCTATCTCCTCGCACATACAAGTATACTCTTAAAATCGCTATTCTACAAAGCTTGCGAGCGATTTTAAAATGGCTAACGAGGCTCGCCCTAAAAAAACCGGATTTGCGTAAACAAACTTTGCCGTCCTCGAACTCGAGTACAGCTTTTGCTTCCTCGAGATATAATTTTACCTCTCACCGTTGCAAGTTAGCGAGCTATTTTGTATAAATATGTTTTTTTTTTTTTTTTCCAACTGCACTCGTTCTTTTAGACTTTACTTGATCTCGTAAAGGGTGGTAATTAAAAAGTTGCGAACAATAACCGAGTCTCTGTAGTATATAATACTCGGCTGAATGAGGAAAAAGTTTTTCTCCAGCAACGGTTCCCCGTCTGCCCCCGTTCGCCGCGCACACTTTGAATATTTTCAATGAGGTTTGCACTTTTCGTTCCATACAGTCCTTTCGATATGCTCCTTCTCTCGTTACGTCCCGTGGGGACTCCTTGTTAAAAACGGCTATTCGCATCTTCCATCTTTGAAATTAATAAACATCACCCGACTTATACTTGTAAACTTTCATCCGATTAAACGGCGATGACTCGACGCCACTGACAACCGATCGCCGCTATCCCTCAAAGTCGAGGTCGTCACCTTTTTTTTCGCAATTTTTATCCATCCCGCCCATTGAATCCGCTCGTACAGCGGATTAATTTTTCCAGTCCCCCCGTATTCGCAATGGCTTTATCAAGCCCCCTCATCATGTGTAACGATATTATATGTACCGTTGCACCCCGCGTGTGTTAAAGAGAATCAGTTCAAATGCAATGATTTCAACGAGTTATCGTATATGACGGCCGTTTTCGTCAATGCGATTAAACGTAATTTCGCAAATTCGTTTAGAAACAAAAGTAGACACGTATTACAAACCAGAGCTTCTTATGAGTTACATGTATCCAGAGCAGCTCGAGGCACGGGGACGCTAGCACCTTGTAATATTTATTTATAAATAAACCGTCGTCCGTATAGGTGCGAGGCCGTTTCCGTGACAGGATGCACGCAGATAACGAAACTGCGGTTGGCGTGTGCAACATATTTACATCTCGTACAAAACGGGTACAATCCACATCCATCTCCCGATATTTAGAGACTCGCGGGTGAGGCCGCGTTAGCTCGGACCACCGGACGCGAGGGCAACGCAGCAATGGGTCAAGACTCCCGGGAAGGGAGGGGGGGGGAGGTACCGTATACACGCGAGATGCACTTTGCAAAGCCGTTCTGCGAAAGAGCCTGTCGCGGAAATACCCGCCGCATCTATACGTATACATCCCAACAGCTGTCCGTCCGACTCGACGCCGAGATGGAGAGCGTCGGATTAGAGCAAAGAGCCTCCTGGTACGCAGTGACACCGGAGGATTAATGTCCGCCCTGAAAAACTTTTCCCACCCGAGAACTCTACTCGCCAACTGTGTATACGTGGCTAAATATAAACGCTCGCGTTTGGGGGTTTCTTTGTGAGCCCCGATGCGTCCCCTCTTTTGGAAGGTGATGCACGTCCTGATGGTCCTCCACGAGGCTAATTGGCCGGCTATACTTATTATCGAGTGCGTTTTCTCGAAAACTTTTTTTTTTTTTTTTTTTTTACCTCCTCTGGCTTTTAAAGTCACTTGGTGTTTTATTTCACGTATAGTTGCGAACAAAAAAGCGATGAGCGCTTTTACACATCGATCATTGGGGTAAGTATACTCTCGCGGACTGATAAATTTTTCTTTTTTTTTTTTTTTCAATCTAGCTGCTATTGGTACTGCGTGCCTCCGACCATTTGGCTCGACTCGACGTTAATGATACACGTAATCCTCCATTTACAGCGTATATGTTTATATACACATATGTGTGCGTCACGAATTTATGGAATTGATTAGTGAGAACGATGTATATACTTACATGTATTAATTAATATCGCTGTTGAGCGTGTGTGTGTGTGATACGTTTTCGTCAACGTGAATGGCGCTATACGGTTTTATTTCAATCAATTTTTAACTGTTCGCACTTTGATTGGTACAAGCAACATGTATAATCATGAGAATTTTATGACTCCTGATGGCACTATATTTAGGAAATTTCATGTTACAGTTGAGAATAGTTCATACCTGACAGATTCATTGAACATAAAACATGGGGATATTGAACAAGTTTCACATTTTTTTTTCCTAATTTATCGATACACTGTGTGCTGAGATACCTACTGTTAATTATATGCAAAAGATTCCTGTGATTTTCACGAAGCTCTTTTTATTTTTATAGTTGAATCCCTTAATGATTTTATGATAGTCATCAATTTAAAATATATTAACGTGCAAAATACGTGATATCGATTTTTTTTTTTAATTTGTCGCTTTTTTTTTAATAAGATTAAACTATTTTAAACGTATGAAAAAAGATGCGTTAACGTTGTATCCATCATACGGAAAAACTCGTCGAAATCCTATACTTCTCCAATAAAATATCTCAAAAATGTCCAATCAGCTTGAATGAACGATTTGGGTACTAGCCCGTAAATGGTCCGAATCACCATCGTCATCGTGAAAGGCTAGAGAGCGGGACCTCTTTTGTAATCAATACACAGGCAAAGGGTCGCATCGATGAGTGAATCTTGAACAAGCATGTATTATATTGTTACAACGAAAAAAAAAAATTTTACAGTAAATGAGCTTACGGTGCACAATGGGAAAATAATTTGTAATTTTTTTTCTTTTCACGTTCAAGTGAATAAATAACAGTTGCACAATGACATTCATCGTTGGCCGCCCATATATTGGATAAGTATACGCATTAACCTTGCAGGCTCCTCCGATCGCCAAAATAAAATACCCCTGGACCGCAAATCACGAACTCGCGCTCGCCAAAGCTCCTCCTTTAATTCTCGGTCAATAAAAAAAAAAAAAAAAAAAAGAGAAAAAAAAGAAAAAGCCTCAATGTGGAGAACCGGTAGGGTGTATAGGTACTTATGCGCCGTTCGGGGCAAAAGGTCGAAAAAGAGGCATTATTCCGCAGAGAGGCTTAAACACTCCCTAATCCCCCGAGATTCCCGCGCGCAAATCTTATTAAGCCAACTTTCATTTGCCATTGAGCTGCAGGGCAGGTAGCAGCTCTTCTCCATCTTCCTCTTTGTGAATTGCACCAGTGGAAAAAAAAGTTCCCATCGGAGAACCCGTCGCCCGGCTAATAAACAAAAATCGGCTCTAATCCGCCGCAAGAGGAAGAGACTCGGGTGTCTCCTCTAATTGCGCTTGTGCTGGCTCGAATGCATACGTATATAAAACGCCAAGCGATATTTATCACACGCGCGTGGTTAACATAGCGACGGCGCGTGTACGGAGCGATTCCGCACTGCGTCACACGCCCGAGAGGAAGAAGGTGGCAGGGAACGCCTATATATATGTGTTACGGACCGAATCCACTCTCGGTCCGGAAATTTTCACAGGACTTTTTTCTTTCTTTTCGACAAGCGAACCACAGGAATCATATAGGTATGGGGCTTAAATGCACAGAATTCGGTTTTAATCCTCTGACATATAGGTACACCGAGAGAAAAATATAATAAAAATTACTGCGCTGGAATGGTAACCTGGTGCCATTTCTAGGGACTTTTTACTTTGGTAACTCCCATTGTACAATCACAATATACTTGCAACAAAAATGACTTCTAAACCTTAAAAATGATTGTTTCAATAGTAAAAAGTCTCAATACGATCCAACAGTACCAGATTACCATTCTAGCACAGTAATTATTATAATATTTTTCTCTCGGTGTACGCGTGTGCGTGGTGCGGGGCAGCGCGAGAAAATTTTTAATCTCTCGGTACAGGAAAGCGGATAGGAAGGGCGGATCTCCGTGTTGCTCTTTTAATTTAACTCTGGCGGAACTGCGACGTAGATCACAGTGCGGGCTCTGAAAGGCTTTTAGCCGCACCAGTTCGTAAGAGCATCGCGCACTAATTATCGTTATAATACACGCAATGGTTTTATCAGCGTTACCAGGTATCCACCCCTCAACAGAGAAAATTCGGGCGAGTAATAACTAATAACATAATTCACGCACGTCTAAATGTTACTCTATTTGCATTTACTTTGTATTCAATTAGGTGCGTTCGTATACTATTATCTATTTCAATCCATGTGTGTATAGGTATTATGTGTATGCGGAAACTCACGCAACACACATAGACGAGCTCGAGCTGCGAAATATATATATCGAGAGCCGTACCAGTCGCGCACGACAGGCCGTAACGTTTTTCTCCTCCCTATATACTCCGGCTGACAATCAATTAAAAGTTTAGCCGTCGGATGATTAATCCCCGCCGCCGACCTGCCGGCTCAATTGAAACGCGTCGCCGTAGGGGGACCGACCGTGGCTTCTTACACGATATAATATACGATAACGTTATGATGATGATGATGATGGTAATTCACACAACGGCTCTCGTTGTTAATGTAAACGCGCTTCAGTCGCAAATCGTCTCCTCGCAATATTATCATCGGAAAGCATGAATGACAATTACATTGTAATACAATAATTATGCAGTGCTCGCGGAGCCGAGAGATAAAGGGCCGACGGCTATTGTATACGCGAGTCCGCGCGTAATCGGCTGTTTGTATGTACTTGGCACGGATAATCAGCCCCACGTATATATATGTAACCCGCAGCCTACAACTGTACACTCACTCGAGCGTCACGTGTTCATATTATAATTATTATAATGTAGAAAAATTGATATGGAGAGGGGGGGATCGATAAGCCCAACATAGCGTAGCATACCCCTGATGGGGAAACAGCCCCGCGACAAATTAGCGCGGGATCAATGCGCGCGAGCAATTGGGTCGACAGGTTGCAACCCCAAATCTATTTGAGCGAGTCTAACGGGGGGAGGGTATTAAAATAAGAGCCCTGTTATTTTGCGAGTGTATACGCACACAACTGTATATACGACACGAGAGTGCAGAGGCGCTTAATTCTCTCCCTCGTTTTTATCGTTATTATTCCCGCAAAGTGCTTAAATGGGGTTAAAACAAGAGTCGCTGTTTGTTTTACATTTGGAGAAATTATGCTCCGATGGCTCTCTCTCTCTCTTTCTTTTTTTCTTTTTTATTTGAGCGGAAGATGGCTTGGTAATGGAAAAGACAAAAAAAGTGATGATTATTTTATTTTTTTCAAGGAGCAAATCGATGGTAAAAGTATGACAATTATATATAAAACAATGAAATTTTTATGGTATTGCAGGTCCGCAGCGGACGGTGCACGTGCTCCACAACTCGGAGCATCCGGCCTCGGTGTTCGCGATCCTGGAGACCGGGAGCAAGGTCGTGCCCCTGATAGCCGACAATCTCTTCGATCTGCTCATGCTCAAGATGACTCAGATCTACACGAACAAGAAGCAAACGAAGATCGAGTGCAAGGGACCTCGGTTCGAGTACGTCGACTTGGTCATCAAACTCGGCACGGTCACCATGTCCCAGAACTTCAAAGGTGTCCTCGTCGAGGTGAGCATGTTTTTCCAACAGTATAATATAACCATGCAACACCCTCCATTTTCCAAAATCTCTCGTAACGGACGCTCGCTCGTGCGGAAGATAAAAACTTTTATTATTATCCTCATTCGCGAATCGTTGCGTAAATTGTCCCGCGAAAAATCTCGGGCTACAGCCGTGCGTGACATATGGCCTACATTTGCTCGCGGAAAAACGTATGCTCGGCGCAAAGTGAAACAAACGTATATATACTTACATATACATTACCCACACGCGGCCCACATTCCAGCCCTTCCTCGGTGTGCGAGCGGTCACCCCCTCGGTTTTTCCCGGGGGAGCTAGCTTTTAAGTGCCCGTCCGCGGCGTGCGCTTCTTTTTTCCGCACCCCCGCGTATATATATATAAACACGCGAGAGAGCCCATTGTCGCTCTCTCCGGGGTCTTGCGCGCATGACCGGGTTAGCGCGTCTGCTTGCTTTTTTTTACTCCCAAAACATTACCCCTACCTACTCTCTCTCTCTCTCTCTGTGTTTGTGTTCGCGAGGAGGAGAGCTGTTGCAAATGGGGCTGGACCGCGTCACTTTTGTGAAACACACAAACAACCTCGATGCCGCGTTTTCTCGTATGTGATCATTTTCGTTCGTAGGTGATGCCCCTCCAAAATTGCAGCGCTTAAGTTTAAAAAAACACGGGTAGGTAAATATTATACGCGTGTATATTATGCTTGGCTCAGTTTCATAAATATACTTACTAGGGTGTACACTTGTCGTCAAAGTTTTAATCCACCGAGAGCAGCTCGCGTCGCCCAATATATTTATACGTAATATGTCCAAACACCCCGTGTGGGTCTCTGCGAAAACCCACACGAGAGTATCTATACGGGAAGGAGCGACGAATAATAAACATGTGATTTCCTCTCGGCTGAGTGAAAAACGCAGCGTCGAATATCTTTCCTTTGGGTGGGTACACGTAACAGTGTGCAATCAATGCTCTGCTTTTTTATTCCGTCTTTGCAACGTATAAGTGAAAAGGAACGGCGCGTTGATTCGACGGAGCGAGAGCAAGACGAATGGCTCCCATTAATCTCGGCCATCGGCGACTATATGGTTTCTTTTTGTTTCCCCTCCGCTCGCGCTTTCGCGTCTAAATTTAAATTGATAAAGTCGGATCGGCCCGACCTTTTGTTGTTTTCCGCGGGGAAAGTCCCGGGGTGGTTGCATTAGGCGCGCGATACGAAAATAGAGCCCCTCCCTCCATCAGTGGGGAGCGATGATGGGACACGAGCCGCGGAATCATCGCGCCCCGTCTTTCACCAAAACTCTTATTTCTACACCGGCTGTACCGTTGTAACGCCTTTTTTACAAAGAATTTCCAAGAAGCGAACATCAAAGAGCAAAGAGGCGCGAGCAGGGGGGGAAAAAAAAGCGAGAACAGAGTCGCGTTGGTGTGAATCACTCGAAGCGCGGCTGTGCTTTATAAATCCTTGGGTTGAAAAAATAATATCCAATCGGATGATTGATATACATTATTCTGTTGATGGCGCGCAGGTCGAGTACGGTCCGATGATTGTACCTACCAACTGTTGGGAGCTGATGCGCGAATTCGTCCACAGTTTTCTCGGAAACGCGGTGTCGCATCAGATACCGCCGCACTTGCAGGTAAATGTTGTTATACATTGGTCATTTTTTTTTTTTTTTTCTTCATTCGTCAAGTTACAACAAATACGTGTGACGATGACCTTTTGTTTCAGAACCGTATGAACGAGGTTTACCAACCGATCGACACGATTCATCAGTACCTGGATCACTTTGGCCAGTACCGAAAAACAGCGGGGTTGCTCTAACTGTGACAAAAATCTTTTTTTTTTTCTTTTTTTTTTTTTACGAATAAACGACTTTTATGAAGCGTACTTTGCATACGATATTTTGTACGTTTGATAAATAAACAATTTACGTTTTTATTTTTATCGTTTATTACCGATAAACGTCTTTGTATCGATCATTGACGCACATGTATACCATACTTTTTCCATCTGTTGGTTAACCCCGAAAACTCACAGTGTAGAACCTTTTTTATCTGTCGAGCAAAACCGAAATGTTTTATAATTTTTTACATTTCAGTAAAATGCGGGGGAACATGATAAATAAGTTAAATTCGCGATGACAGGGTTTGATTTGAGCATTGGATAAGATTATGATTTGAAGTATTAAAATCATCGATAATTACATTGATATATGCTTACCAATTTACTCTGAATATTTCTTATCAAAATTGAGCTTGAACTGTGTAAATTTATATCTTGGAAATACTAAATAATTTTGATTCATTTTTTTTTTTTCTAGTCTATCCGAAATCTGAAAGTATAATATTATCGTATTACATGCAAGCTTGTTGGAGTTTTCAAAAAATTTATAATAAGCTAACAGAAACTTTGTGTCGAAACGTATATATTTTTCGAAATTGTTGGACTACATGAAGCAAAAAAACTCGAAATTATTCATCATCGTAAATATTTTTATCCTAACAATTGAAGTGACACCACTTTCGTAACTTTTTTTTAATGAAAAAAAAAAAGAAAAAAAAAAAAATCCACGAAACGATTGATCATAAGAAAAAAAACCTGTTAGCCTTGAAAAAGTTCATTTTTCAGTATTGCGTCGCGGGAGAGAAAAAAAAAGTATCGATGGTATATACGAGAGGCAATTCAGTTTTGGGGTCAGAGATCGTCGTTTCCCGGTGAATGAATTAGCGCGTGACCGATGCGAGGCTTAAAAATATAAGGAGAGTTCACAAAAGAGACGACACTAATTGTGGGCTATATAGGTGCGCGCAGAGTTCAATCAAAACCAAGAGCTTCGGGAGATGGGCTACGTGTAATACACGACAATTACGCTTATTATGTACAGTTTATTTTAAGGTATATTTTTTTTTTTTTTTTCCTGGTAATTATGAAACACTACATAATATGCACACGTATGCGAGTGTTACGGTGTTTCGACAGAATTAGTAAGTATGCCAAGGACGACCATATGTTTTCTTTGCCCTTCGGAGGAGTAATGCTGCAGTGATGTACTCGTATTTAGTTTTAAATTAGATGATGAATTTAAATATACGGAGCCCGTGAAAAACTTTTTGCATCTTCAAGTTTCATCGTTTTAATTGGAATTGAATTGTACAAATTTGAAAAAAATTTCATTCGAGCTAATGGGTTTTTTGTTCTTTAAATATACTTACTCCGTGAAGTTTAATTGACAAACTTCATTCAACAGAGCCAATAAAGGGCGATAATCTTTTTAATTTCCTGCTTCGTAACTGTAATAACTGTATACCTTAAACTTTTAGTTGTACGTATTCAAACAGTTTTTTTTTTTCGTCCTTCATTTTCATGCGCTCAGTAAGTACTTATCTTAAACATAAATTACATTCAAAGTGCTAGTAGAGAGGATGGATTTTTTAACTCAGATGCTCAGATCAGATCAACGTCGCAGTGGAAGCTTTTTAAAAGCGGCACCGCAGCGCCTTGCAGTGGAGCAACGTGGCAAGCAGAGTAGGTATACTAGAAGCCTAGTAGGTACTCTGTAGTGGAGGTAACAAATGTGTAGTCTGTAGAGTGTGTACAGGTAACGTAACACTTGTCTGGCACACGGATTAACCGAAATAAGTATAGTGACCGATACCGATAGTGAGTGGAGTGCACAGTGCCCATTTCTAGTCTCTCGGATCGTTTATCACTAATCCCGTCATTATCAAATAAGACTTGTAGCTCTCTTTTAGCAAACAAATAATAAGGATGGAGGTGAGTGAAGGACGAGAGTCCGTCTCCTCTGCTGTTGCAGCATCAGCTAGAGTGCGCCGTTCCGTGTGACTATGTATCTAATTTGTTGTGTTTTGCATTGCAGATCGAGGTAGTGACGGCCAAGAGCTCCAAGAAAGTCGCCTCGCTGACGGTGAGTAAGCGTATTTTTGCTCCGTTTTTAAATGACCGTACCGTGTACCTACGTGTATTAGATAAACGTTCTACGATTAAAGTTTAATAATGGTTGTCCCATAAAAGCTCGTGCTTACGCTTGATACCTACCCCTGGAGTTTAGGAGTACTTGAGTTGTTTTTTCGTTAACCCTTTCTGTTATGAAACACCTGCAATGAGCCAGCTAAGTTGAGCTTTGTCGTGCCGGCCGGTCGTTCATGTTCTGACGGTCTTCGATGTGCTTATTAATTTATTTACTTATTGACAATTCGTTGTTGGCAGGCGCACCCAACGACGACAATACGTGAACTCAAGCTTCAGCTGCACAGTAACAAGAAAGCGCCCAAACCGGAGAGGATATGCCTGCGTCTCGAGCCCAAAGGCAGGGCTCTCTCGGACTCTGAAACGATCAAGAACCTGCAGCTCAAGTATGGCTCCAAGCTGTACTACAAGGACTTGGGGCCACAGATTGGCTGGAAGACCGTCTTTCTGGCTGAGTACGCTGGACCACTCGGCATGTACCTATGGCTCTATCAGAGGCCCTGGCTTTTTTACGGAGACGTCGACGCAAAGATGGATTCTGTCGCACAGTAAGAAGAAAAACTAAAAGTTTTATTGCCTCATTTGCATATACTAATACTACTGTGGTAATTGCTTAAAATAAACTTATTTGCCGTAGCTGGGCAGCGGTATTCTGGTCTATTCATTACGTCAAGCGATTACTGGAGACTTTGTTTGTCCATCGCTTCAGCCATGCGACTATGCCACTTATGAACCTCTTTAAAAATTGCTCTTATTATTGGTTGTTTGCTGCATACGTGTCATATCATGTCAATCATCCATTGTACACGCCACCAAGTAGCATGAAATTTATCATTGGCTCGGCGATATTTATTCTCTGTGAACTGGGTAATTTGAGTATCCATATAGCACTGAGGAACCTCAGGCCTCCAGGAACTACTGTGAGAAAAATTCCAGTACCTACTGGCAATCCGTTTACTTTGCTGTTTAATTTTGTTTCTTGTCCCAATTACACTTATGAAATCGGAAGCTGGATTGGTTTCACCATTTTAACGCAGTGCCTACCAGGTAAATGTATTTTTTTTTTTTTTTTTTTTTTTTTTTTTTTTTTTTTTTTTTTTTTTTTTTTTTTACCAAGAACTACAATTTGTTTTGTAAGAAATAAAATTTTTTTCAAAATTCTTATTTTTCTACACACTAAGAGAAAATAATTTTCATTCCAGCTGGTTTCTTTGCACTCGCTGGCGCTTACCAAATGACTGTGTGGGCCTTAGGAAAGCATAAATCGTATAAAAAAGAGTTCCCAGACTACCCTAAATGTCGCAAGGCCATCATTCCGTTCGTTCTGTGAACAAATGAACGCATTCCTAGTGAACAAAGACTATTATTTAAGAAAAATACATAAATACCTGGTGTCGTGCATTTTTTTTGTTAGCATTTTTACTGTCTGAATAAAATTGTATTTTCGAGGTAAAAAAGCTTGTTCATTTTTATGAAAGATCCACTTGATCCTTGGTGTCATGCTCCATAAGTTTGCTGTACAGTTCCGAAATGTTTTCTTTCAGTAGGTCGATGATTTTTTCGCAATCTTGAAGTTTCACCTCGTATTCGCGCTTCAGTTCTTCATTACCACGAATGATTTTAAACACTTTATTTCTTGCTTCCGTTGGACCAATCTCTTTACCTCTAATGCCCAATAAGCCTTCCATATCCGAGGTGTGCCTTTGACTTGCTCTCAGCTCATCTCGCAGCGCATTTAGCTCCGATAGTAAAAATATGTTGTCATCCAAGAGTTTATCGTAAGGAGTATCGCTCATCAAATCACTGCGAGCCAATTGCTTTTTCAACAAAGTAATGGTGTTCTCGAGGTGATCTCTCTGCTTGGCAAATTCGTACTGCGCGTCGAGGTCTGCCTGGTGACTTCGCTTCAACTGGTCACTCGCACTGTACTGATTGTACAATTTAATGACAGCGTTCTTTAGAGCACCCGGTTGTTGAATGAGGGCAGTAGTGTTAATCAAGTCAATGCGTATTCTTCTGAGTAGTTGCTGCTTTCGTTTTCGTAGACCAATCTCATTCTGAGTCTCACGTTTCGCAGCGCTTAATTTTTCTTGCAATCCTACGATTTTCAATTCAAGGTTTTGATTGATGTTGTTGAGAGCTAGGAGTTCTGTCTCCATGTCGGCAATCTTTTCTTTAAGTTCGCTGATCTCGCGATCGCGGGGCTCTATTTGTTTTGACATCTCAAGCACTCGATGATCCAACACAAACTTAATTTTTTCAAGTTCCTGATTCGACAATTCAAGTTTGCCTATTGTCTTATCCTTACTGGTGATGGTTGAGTCCTTATCCGCAACCTCATTTTTCAAATCTGCCACGTTGTTATCCAATTCCTCTTTTCGAGCCTTGAGCTGTGTATAGTCATCTCGCAACTTTTTCAGCTGCCAATTGAGTTCTTCCAAGTCTTTTTGGCTCATCACGAGTTGGCCTCTTAAAACTCCAGATTCACCCTTTAATTTCAATATATGTTGTTTCTCGTCGTTCAATAAAGTCTCGTAGTTGGTACGAAGCTCTATAATCTCGCGATCTGTGTCGTCCTCTATCTGTTCTTTGATCATTTCGTGAACATGAACTTCCTGACTTATTTCTTCGTGAGCCTCTGTGAGCTGCAGCTCCTTTTCCCTCAGTCGATCCTCGTACTTTGCTATTGTTTCCTCTAATGGATTAAAAATTTTTTTATCAATCATACCTCTGCAAACTAATGTGATAACTTGTAAAGTCGTAACCGTCTACTCACCTAGTTCACGTTTACTTTTTTTAGCGAGATCGGCAAGCTTGCGTTCGTAGTCTTGACGCATAGTATTATTGTGCGCCTCGAACTTGCTGTACTTGTCATACTCGACGATCAACTTTGCATCATAGCTGATCTCCATTTGACGCATGGCTTCCTCATGGGCAGCCATATTTCTCGCAATCTCCACATTAATCGTATTGATCTCACTCGTATGATCGTCTTCCAGCTTATCGATCTTATCTCGCAGTTCTTCCATCGCTTCACAATAGCTCTCATGGATATCGCGTACCAATTCGTTGTGTTGCATCGAAATTTGACGCATTTTGTACGCGTTCTCCGTTTCCACTTCTTTAATGCGGGTGTTTAGATCGCGAATGTTTTGCACTTTGTCACCGAGGTCACTTCGGCCAATCAATATTTGATCCAGGTAGAGGAGATCTCGGCCTACGGCAGTAGTTTTACCGTCGGTATACATAACTTTCCAAAAGCACATTGTGCCATCGACGCCGGTAGTTATTAGAACGTTTTCATCGTATGTCAAGCACATCTAAATAACAACATGACGTGAAATTTTTGTAATTTTACTTTTCCATTGTGTAAAAATACCTGAGTGATATCCGTGCAATGTACGTGATATTCGTTATATTCTACTGGGTTCTGCAGAGGATATTTCAAAGATGCTACAAAGCCATTAGGGTAAGTTGCAAATATCAGCGAATCATCTTTTCCAATGACGAGGCTACGCAGTTGTACTTCGGGTACCTGATATGATCTGATCACCTATAAAAATTGACATGTATTTTTTCTTATGCTTACAGTAATGCTTGTCGTCAGTGGTATTTTAATAATGTTTAATCACTGTGGTTTCTTTGATTTCGTGAATGAGGCCATCGCTCGAAATGCAGTACATCTCAGTTCCGGTCGACAGTAAAACAACTCCTTGGATCATCACGCCCTTCAAAACGATCTCTTTTACTCTCGAACCGTTGCTCATGTCCCACTCGTAAATGGCACCTTCGGTTCCGAAGCTAACGAGTTTCCTGTCGTTAAGCGACCACGTGATTCCGCTTATTATTTCCGAGTGGCCTGGAAATTTCAACTTAAAAACTCGATTGAAACAAAAATAGCACCTTTACCTAGTACAGGTTCTACAGTTTATCACCTTTGAGCAAAAAACGAGTGCAAAAATCCATCGTACTGTACACTTGAATAATGTTCCCATTGACGGCGGCAAATACGTGGCCCCCGTAGCTGAAGGCGGCTATTTTACAGCTGCGGATCGGAAACTCCTTGATCGTCAAAAAATCGTCGATGAGAACGCTCATGAATCGGAGCTTGTCGTTGAAGCCAATGAGACAGAAAAGGCCAGTTGGGTGCAGCACGACGCAAGATATCCTCTCCAGGTACTGCTTGACCATGATCAGGCTTTCGTCCTCGTAGTCCCAGAGCCGGACGCTGTGGTCGAGATCGCCGTAGGTCGCAACGTGGGTCTTCCACGTGCAGACCGAGAGACCACCGATGGGCCCGTGATGAAGATTGTGGCCAATGACGTCGAGGATCTCGGGCTTGGAATCGTCCTTCAATTCCGGGCCCCAGAGATTGGCGCAAAATAGTTGCGACCAGCCGCAGGTCACCACCAACTTATCGGCGCTCGGATTCGCGCTCATCGCGTTAACTCGGTAGTGATCCCGATCGGCCTCGATCGAAGCCTGGCTCGGGATGGTGTACGCGTTCCGCTTGACGTACTTGTGCTGACCATCCTTCTCGAACACCACGATGGTCCCGAGACCCAAGGCGAGGGCAAAGCCACGATGGAAGGAGGTCAGGCACAGTATTTCTTGTGGCTGCTGGGCCGTGGTAGTCGCATCAGCCACCGGATGCAGTACCACTTCCTCGCGGATCTTAAGGTTCATGAGCGTGACGTCGGCGATCCGGAAGATGTTCTTGAGGTCGCCGTTCTCCAGAAAGAGAATCCGCGAGTCCGAGAGCCCGGCGAGGAGTCGGTCGCCGTTGAGCCAGGTGATCGAGGTAACGAGCAAGTTGTCCGCCTTGGCGAAGCCGTACGGCCTCCAGATGGTTTCGGACACGGTGAGGAACTTGAAGACGTAACTACCAGCCACGGCCATGATCCCAACGTCACTGGGGTTGCAGGAGACAAAGTGCACCTTCGACGCGAGGTTTTGCGCGTTGCTCAAGTCCGAGCTAGACTCGATCTTACCCTTTTCCCAGTTGTAAAACAACATCGTCTGGTTCTCGTCCGTCACCGCCGCCAAGTACTTACTGTCGTACGTGAAGGACAAACACGAGAAACCGCTCGAGCCGGCAAACTCGTGCGGTATGCCGAGCAACTTTTTTCTCTTCATCGTGCCCAGGTCGTAGATCGTGATCAACGGCTTTTCCCCGACCTCGCACAGAGCCGCGTACTTTCTACATAAAACATCATCGTACTTGATATTTTTACTCCATATCATTGAAAATTGTCAGTTATCGTCATGAGGCACTCACTTGTTGGGCGCTATGGTCATCAAATTGATTTTGTGCTTGTCGGGCAGTCGTATGAGCCTCTGACGACGCTGCGAGTAGTTGTGCAAGGCGAGGGCATTGCCGACCAGGTAGAGAACCTCGTCGTCGGTGACAAAGTGCGCGTTCCCCGAGACGTCGGTCCGAAGCCCGTAGAAGACGCGTGTCTGCAGCCGCGACATTGCTTCATGTGTTGCCAAAACACTGATTTTGCGGATTTTACTGTAAATTCACGCTTCTAACAGCAGCAGGTGCCCCATTTGTCGTTCCCAACTTGTTTCCTTCATTTCCTTGACGACGAGATGAAATTACATTCATTCGAGCCTGATGGCGCTTGGTCCCTTTAACAAACTCATCAATGATACATTTATATTCTACGATGTACACTTTTGGATATTTTCTTTGCAAAGTTAATACACAGGTGCTTGATGCTTATCAAAAATAAGAGATATTGTATCTATTTCACGATATTCAACCCTCACAATTTTCGACGATTGATTTTGCAAGAGACAAAAATTACATTTCTCTCGCAACGATATATTTGCAGCTTAATTTGATGATGTGAACAAATGCTTCTTTTTCAATGAAATTTAAATGCATCGGCTCTCGCGCCGCGCACCGATACACACACGTTTTGCGTCTCCCCTCCCCCGCCGGCACTTGACAGCTCCCTTTGACCCCCCCGAGCCTATTCCACGTGTCTGTTGTTTACAAGCCGCGCTTGTCGCTTAACCTTCAAATGCCTCGGTCGCACAGCTTGATTTATAAAATACTTGTTATCGAAGATTTTTGTCGCAGTTGAACATGAAATCCGAACCCGAGGAACCGGAATGTTGCAAAAGGTGCAACAAGGAGATCGATCCTTACGAAAATCCTGCCGTCCGGTGCGACGACCAGTGCCAGAAATTGGTGCACGTGGCTTGTTTGAGACGCGGTGCGTTGCCCAGTAATTTGTTGGGTGACGTTTTCTACGACTTGTACTGCATGGAATGCTCGGACAGCAACGAGGAGGTGTTCATCCGCCAAAAATTGTCCTGGTTTCTGACCATCGTCTTGGCCCTGTACAATCTCCGAGAAAAGTCGTACGGCTTCGGCAGGCAGGGGTACTTTCATTGGCGCAGTCACATCTGCGACTTCATTCATACCAAATGGGACATACTTTTTACAAAATCTGTGTAAGAATGGTTTTTGTTTATCGTCATGTTTGTTGTACATGTTCATCGATTTGTATGCGAGCGGCATTGTGATTTGCTTGGATTATTTTTAGGAAGCCCAAAAAAAATTGGAGAGGCACGATATCTGGTACATTGTCTGCGTTCAAAGATGAGTTTTTCAAATCTGGAACGGAAGAACTTGGGGATCAAGGCTGGTGGAAGTTGATCCCCATGGATATTCCCGAAGTCATTTTTAATTACTGTAATTCATTCATCTTGATTAGCTGCTCCGTTACAATGTGACAAGCTTTGTTTTTTTACACCGTTTTCTTTATTTTAGATACAGAATGTAGGAAACAGGGAAAAAAATTTGATGGCAGTTCTTCCATCCTCAAGTCTAAAGAAAAGTCAGATAGTTGTTTTGTAAATAGTAATGAGATAGTAAAGTCTGAATTTCAAGGAAAGAAATGTTCAACAAATCCAAATTACGAACAAGAATCAACAAGCGGAGTTCCAAGCAGTATTTCAAGCGAAGATTTTCGAGGTAATGATTAATTCTAAAAAAACTGATTTTTCGAGGTATTTTTTTTTTTATCACTACAATTTAAAAAATTTTTCAGATATGGAAGTAGATGTACATAACGTCAATGATGATTTTGCTTTTGACTTTATTGAAAATACTGTGGAAGATGGTTTGCCCTTTTTGGATGTAAATGAACTGTCTGAAATATATGATTCAGATTGTTTTCAATACATAATGGGCCAGCAAGATGAGAATGTTGATATTTTTGATGAGTTTCTATTTGAAACCACTGAAAATGAAAAAAATCTAAAAATGGAGTGTGACACTGAGGAATTTCATGAATCTGACAGAGATAATGTAGAAAGTAGTAAGAGTAATGATTTTCCAGAACCACGTCCTTCTTTATTTACTCAATCCAAATGTAAAACATCTATATTGAATAATTTACCCGTTAAAATTAACAAAGGTAATATTTTATTTTTCTAAGTTTCATTGTAATACTGTTTCAAATTAATTACATAAAAATTTTATGGTTTGCAGAATGTATCAAACCCCTAATGACTGAACGTCAAGAAGAATATTTATTTCAAAAACTTGAAGAACACAAACATCTACTAAATACTGCTCCAGTTACTGTCCATAGGTTGTACAGAAAATTAAAAGTTAGAAAAGAAAAAAGGCAGTTGGGCTTACCAGTATTTGACCTAGACAAGTTTCGGAAAAAAGAAGATAACTTGAAATCCAAAAAAATAACGAATATTTTGGATAAATTTATGCCAGAAGATTTTAGAGTTTTATTCGAACAACGGCTGCAAGGACATTGTGAGTTGACACCGATTTATATTCCAGCTGTAGATCGAAAACTGGATCCTCTTATTTGGAGGTATCCATCATGTCCCGCCCCATGGTTGAAAGTAATGGATGAGCTATTAGCAAAAGTGAATCACAAGAAACTTGGATGGAAACCCCAGCCTATGGCAACTGTAGATTTTTCATACGTTAGACCTCAGCATATACCTGCCATGAATAGTCTTTGCTCTCAATTTTTTTGGCCTGGAGTCGATTGTGAGTATAATCAAGTATTTTACAGTAAAAGTCTTGATTGTGAATGAAAATTGTTTCTACTAATAAAAATATTATTGCAGTAACAGAATGTTTGCAACATCCTCATACGACGTGTGTTGCTTTGTACAAAAAATTAGTTGTGGGATTTGCTGTCATGGTACCTGATGTTAGTTTTAACGAAGCATACATATCCTTTTTACTTGTACGACCCGAGTGGCAAAGAGCCAAAATCGGAACTTTTATGTTGTATCATCTCACTCAAACCGTTTGGAACAAAGACATCACTTTGCATGTATCTGTAACGAATCCAGCCATGACTTTGTACTCGAAATTTGGATTCCAAATAGAAAGTTTTTTAAAAAATTTTTACGATAAGTATATACCGCCGTCTTCGAAAGAGAGTAAAAATGCATTTTTTCTTAGGCTGAAATGAGAAACTCTATAGCGTTTTCTATACAGGACCGATTGTTGTTTTACATTCATATTCTTGTGGAATTTTGAATACATTATAGAATAATGTCACATTGAAGAAAAATAGTTTTTTATCAAATGATACTATCTAGTAAGGAATTTTTTTACGCACTGAGTACAAAAAATGAAATATTTATTTTTTACATTGTAAATTAAAAATTCATATTGGTCAAATTGTAGCAGGAATTTGAAAAACAGTATAAATTTGTAAATAGTCTTACTGCTTATTATTGTGATTATATTAATAAATATATGCTTATTTTTATTAAGTTTATAAAAATATTTTCGTTTTTTTTTTCTAACCGCAAGTTGTCTACCATCCCTATTTTTTTTTAACGCCCAAATTTTTTGAGAACTGAATGTGTTCATTTTTACGTAACCAAAACGTCTACAAAACTTTATTATTTTTTCTATAAAAATCATTTGTTTCCCACACGGAAAAAGTTAGTGTGAAAAAACGTAGCAAACCATAACTTTCTGTGATGTAATGTACAGTTTGGTTGGATTTCGGACCACAGTTACAGTTTGTTACGTTTTGTAACGTTTGATTATAGTCAACTACAACCCAACACATTGTCTTACGATTCGTTACATTTTATTATAATTCTAAAAAGACACTTGAATCTCGTGAAAAAGCAACTGTAGTAAACTCTAATAAACTGTAAGGAAGTGTTGTCATCTGTAATGTTTTATAACAGCTTACAGTTTTTTGCAGTTTATTATATTTTATTATCATTGATAACTTTTAGACACATTTCCTTACATTTTCGAATAAAATTTGCCTTAAATGAAAAAAACTTGAGTAACTATTATGAAAAAGTATAAGTGTAACAGCATGTGGTTAATCATATTAAAACGTAAGAAAATGTAAAAAAAAACGTAACACAACATAATAAAGTGTAAGAAACGTCCGAAATCCATGAGACTATTACAGTTCCTTACATTTTCTTACATTTACTTGCGGGTTACGGCATGTTGTTACACATGTTCACTTTTTCAAACATTTTGTTACGTTTTCAAATTTTCGCTGGGGTTGTGTCGATAAACGCAGGTGTTTTTATTACCACCCGATGCACAGTCTTGATCAATAACAAACCAATAGAATTTAAAGAAAAAAGATTAGATCAGAGTGAATCAAAGAATCAATTAAATAATAAGAAATAAAATCAGCTCTTCTACCATTTGCACCGATAAACATCATAATTTTTAATTAAAAGTATACTTGCGATTAAATATCGCATGTTACATGCACGCGATTATTTTTATCTTCAGGTTCAGTCGTTTTTCCCGCGGTCATCGGGGGTGTGTATATAAAAGATCACCTGACGTAAGCAGACAGTTCATTTGTCGAAGAGACACGAAAAAGCGACCAACTTCATAGTGTTGGAGCTTCGTATCAAATGCCATTTTAACCGCAAATAAAAACCGTATGGATTATTGGACGGTTATCTAAACAATTTCACGGTAAAATTAACTTTTCCGATTGAAAGATTTTTTGCTAAGTAATTGGTTAACCGATCGGGTAGAAGTAACGTGACGTTACGCAAGGTGCGCAATTTCGATTAGAAAGCGTTATCGAACGAGCGAGGCTGTATTCGAGTCACTTCTCGAAGCTTCCGGAAAGTGCGCGAGCGACAGTTTGTATATATTGCGTGTGCGACCCCTGTGGCCGTTTAGTTCAACAGAAGAAGTGATTGAGTAAAGACGTAACGTTAATCTACATATATCCTCTACGAGGAGTTTTCTTATATATTTTTGTTAAGTTTTGTTTACTCCGATATAAGTGAGTTGATTCATCGAGAGACGTTGTTTTATAAAAACAATCATCAAACAAAGTAAGTGTTACAGCGAAAAACAATTTTTTCGACTCGAATTGCGTTGCTCGGAAAAGCCATAAGTGTGACACGGACATTTTAGTATTGTTTATATTCGGATCTTCGTTGCGAGTGTGATGTCATTGTAATAATTTTTTTTTTTTTAGTGCCATATCGCGCGTGCGTATTTATCATATCGTAGTAGTATTGATGAAAATAGAGCGAAATGTATGTAGCAGAGAATCGACGACGTCAACCATATCGTTTCGCGTATGTCACGTACAGCAGATCTTTAATTTCGACGCAGCAGCAGATGGCTCGGAATGTTTCTTGATTGTCCTTCTTTCGTCGGGTATACATAAAATTTGTAGCCTCATCGCCGTCGTGTTGCACTCAGCGCTCGCTTGTCTCCCGCGGATACAGGGGCGAATCGACATCGTCGTCGTCGACTTCTCTTCCCATTTCGCGGCTGACTCTTGGATGTATCATCATTTCCCGAAATAGCGGGGAAAATAAGGGGCGCGTGGGTGTCTCTAGCCACCAAAGTGGACGAGATGCGAGCAGCATGGCAGCGGGGCACAGCCTCGCTCGCCGTCTCTCTCGGTATCTCGTTTTTCGATATCTGCGAAATGTGTGAGTAGGTAATAATGCACGCGAGCGAGCGAGAAAAAAAAATTGGCAAATGTCAGTTTGTGTTGGTACCCGAACGAGATATCTATGATTATACGTTATATAGAAAGTTCGCGTACGTTGGTTGTTTCGCGTAGTTTGCGCCTCGCGCTCCGATACCTACTTGTTTCTTTCGCCTTCTGCTTGCCAAAGTCGGCTGGAACCTGTGCCCCCAGCTGCCTCTCTCGTCCTTGATTTTGTTCGCGCTTTGCTTCGCTGTTTTTTTTTTTCTTGTATTTTTGTCTTTTTTTTCATCAACTTACGTGATAGGCACCTGTTATTATACATGTACGTTTTGACTCTAATCAAGTTCCCGGAAACCTTAGGTACAATCATATTTGCCTAAAGTAAGAAATTGTTCATGGTGTAACAATCCAACGCAAACTTTGAATGAATCGTCCTTTGCTGGTCGAGCAGGAACTCTCGTTTGGTTTTTAAATTAAAATAGCTCTGATGTATATAATTGGTGACAATTCCGATCGATTACTCTGACACGTTTGACTAATAATAGCCCGCGTTTGTGTTTCATGAATTCGATGAAACAAAAATATCGTACTACAAGAGCGAAGCCGTCGAAAACGTATAGTATCTTTTTTCTTTTTATATTTATTTTTTTTTTTTTTATGATTTATAAATCGTACCGAGGAAACTCGAAATTTCAATATTACTCACGCTGTTTCGGGTAGTCGCGATTTCTTCTTCTCTCTTTTTTTTTCATTTAAATATACATATATGCCAACGCGATTTCGGAGATACGTTAGCCCGTATAGCGCTATATATAGAACCCGGATGAAAATAAGTTCGCTTTGGCTCTTTCATTAAAATACAATCTCACCGTACCCACTATATCCATACCGTTGAGCGATTAAAATGAATAGCAGAAAAAAAAATTAATTTTCTACCTGTAAACGCTCATTTCGGAGTCCAAATAACAATTGAAACGCGCTTCAACCGTATGTACTAATTTGGCGAAACACCGAATAAACTCTCTGGTTAAACGTTTATTATATGAAACCAGGTTGTCCAATTCATTAAGTAGTCGATAAGCACACGACACCACCAAGTCGGTTGAAAAAAGAAAAAAAGAAAAAAAGTCCTTTAAGAAAGCGCAAAGTTCAAGGCTGACATGTGTATACGGTACAACAGTGGCAATTGTGCTGCTACCGAGTGACGAGCGCGCAATAACTTTATAAACTTAAAAGGGGCGTCTTCGGTCGGACACATCCGAGGTCACGTCTTTCCTTCACGTATACTTGTACATATATATGTATACGCTATAAGCGGGCCGATGCATCGTATCCTTTCTTCGTCCGCGTTCCAATCTCTCTCTTTATTTTATTTCTCAACCGAGCGACGACTTCGAGAGAGACCTTCGAACCGTAAAAATCCGGGCGAAAAGCTGTCGATGACTCGTCCGTGCGAACAACTACCGTACGGCCAAAAGTACCTGCCTAACGTGTTTTTGTTGTGAGGCGCGTGTCGCAGATTCCATCGCGTTTTACGTCTCCCCGATCGGGCAGTGATTAATAGCTCGGGGGGGAGCGCGAACGCATGTGTGTGCATTGGACGCGCGTCATCCAAACCCGCGCTCTGTTTCCGGCTCTCGTCGCTGCCGCTGCTGCACTTTCGTCAACAAAAGAATTGAATCTACTAATAATTCCTTTGCCGTTCAACTGCAAGCTCTGGCAGTCGAGCGATTAAACCATTTGCGGGCGTACTTGCGCGAATGCGTCTGTTTTCGTCCACGCCTCTTGGTCGCCGCCGTGGATTTATGCTTTGTTTTTGTCGTTGCGTAAAAAAGGCCGCAGCTGGCAAACGACGACGATTTTTCAAAACTCACAGTATATGGATGTTCGATAATCATGCTAATGCTGCACACGTGCGAGGCTGCTGTCGCATATCAATGAGATTCACAAATGAAAATTGCTATGAATGAGTTACTAACGGAATCGGTGTTTGGTTTTTCTGTTTCAGGAGTCTAGAAGAAACATGGGAAAGGATTACTACAAAATTCTAGGCATAGCCAAGGGCGCCAACGACGACGAGATTAAAAAGGCCTACCGTAAACTGGCCCTCAAATACCATCCGGATAAGAATAGAGCCGCGGGAGCCGAGGAGAAGTTCAAGGAAATCGCCGAGGCCTACGAGGTCCTGTCGGACGCGAAGAAGCGCGAGGTTTACGACAAGTTTGGCGAGGAGGGACTGAAGGGAGGCTCCGGAGCGGGTAGCGGTGGTGGCGGTGGCGTTGGCGGTGGTACCACCTACACCTTCCACGGCGATCCTCGAGCCACCTTTGCCCAGTTCTTCGGCACTGCCTCGCCCTTCCAGGGCTTCTTCGAGTTCGGTCCCGGAGGCGGCAACCGCGTGTTCGGCTTCCAGGACGACGACATGGAGACCGACGATCCCTTCGGCCTTGGCATGAGTGGTATGAGGCAGGGTGGTCCCGGAGGCCCCGGTGGTGCCTTCCGCTCGCATTCATTCAACTTTGCCGGACCAACAGGCCGCGTCGCGAGCAAGGACCGAGCCCAAGATCCCGCAATCGAGCACGATCTGTACGTCAGTCTAGAGGACATATTGCGGGGCTGCACCAAAAAAATGAAAATCTCGAGAAGGGTCATGCAGCCCGATGGCTCGACAAAAAAGGAGGACAAGGTGCTCACAATAAACGTCAAGCCTGGCTGGAAGGCTGGAACGAAGATTACCTTCCAAAAGGAGGGCGACCAGGGCCGAGGCAAGGTGCCCGCCGACATCGTCTTCATCATCCGCGACAAGCCTCATCCTTTGTTCAGGAGAGAAGGATGTGACATCAGGTACTCGTGTAAAATCTCACTGAAGCAGGCGCTCTGTGGTACCGTGATCGAGGTGCCTACTCTCACGGGCGACAAGATCCCGCTCAACTTGACGAGAGAAATCGTCAAGCCCAACACCGTGAAAAGGATTCAAGGCCACGGGGTGCCACATCCCAAAGAACCGTCGCGGAAGGGTGACCTGCTTGTCTCGTTTGACATAAAGTTTCCAGAGTCGCTGTCCCAGAGTGCCAAGGACATACTATATGACACGCTGCCAAATTGAGAGGGACGCGCGAGCGAAGAGACCAAACAAGAGACAAGGGCATAATGATTGCCTACAGAGGCAGGCTCGTTCGTCCTCGGTGTTTGTTGTGTGACGACTGTCGCCGTTGTCGCCTAGGCTGGTTGCAGCAGTCGCAACAAAGACTCGCCAACGTGTAAAAATTCACTCTTGTTAGTTTAGCTAGTTTTAATGGTTTTTCTCTTGGCTTTACCGGCCTGGAGGGAATACTTTTTCATGAAAAAAAGCCTTTTCTGTACTTTTTTTTTTATAGGACGATTCGACCGCTCACTTTGTTATGTACAGAACGTATATTCTTCGATCCCTCATACGATTTGGATATTATTATTATTATTATTATTACTATTAATTTTTAAGTGAAAGCTTGAATTTGACAGCGTTAATTGTAAAAAGAGTGACTGCTGAACTATTTTGATGTGCTAAGTTAGGCAAATAATATAAATTTAGAACAGTAAACTGTTTGCAATGTAAAGAAAAAAAGTGCAAGCGTATGCATGCCGAGTGGAACGTGTGCTCATAACTATATGTATAGACAAGTGCAGCAAGTTGCTCTGAGCATACAAGTGCTGTGTGTAATCACTGATGTTAAGTGAGTGGTAAATTTGTGATGTGTGAAAAATGTAATTACTAAAAATTTACTGTCTATTGCACAACTACAAAGTGAAAAAGGTCGTGATCAATTTTATTTTATACTAGTCATGGGATTTTTTTTCTATATTTCATATATATGTACATGTAAAATGTCAAATTTAACTTCTTAGTATAGACTGACTAGAAAAATCATATCCATTTCTTTTTTCTAACTTTCTAAAAAGTCAATGACCTTTTTCACTGAAGAGTTTAAGTGTAATATCAATTAAAAAGTGTTTGCAATACGTAACCAAGGACAAAAAAAATTAAGTAATTGGTTCAACAAATCATGTGTGTAATACATATGTCAATAGTGATTTTTAATTTTTCTGCTGAAAAACTGTTCAACTGTATTTTCTAATGAACAAAAAACAAATTCATTAAATTATTTCACATTCTACATACGCCGTTTTTTATTTTACGTCTCCAAATCCCAAACTGAACGATGACGTCACCGACCTGTCTCACGCGCGAGAATACGCACATATATACATATAATACGTGTGTACAAGAAAAAGACGGCGGCTGATACCCACTGAACATTCGGGAAGGCACATGCTAAAAAATCATTCAATACCTTTTTTTAGACTTGACGTCCAAGTGCGCAATACATTTTTTTCATAATGAATGAACGAGACATTTTGCCACAAAAATAAAAAAAATCTTGAAATTGTGATAAATTAATTTTTAAAACCTAGAAAAAAGTAAAAAGTTTGAAAATACGAATTTTTGGCGATTACGATACGTGATCCCATACATTTTTTAAATCAAACATAAATTTATTGAAGGTTAACAGCAGTTTAAGTTTTCAAGATATTTGCTTTCGTTTTACTACTCATCTTGGTTTATCGCTCAAATTTTGGCTAAAAACCGTTTCATATTAAGATTTTTTCGTCATTTATAACCAATATCAGCTCTTAAGTCTTTTTTTTGTAAAAAATCTATTTTTCAAACAAAAAGAAAACTTATTCAACTCGCGAACTTTTCTCTCCACTTCTAGGCGACAATTTTGTTTTTGTTTAATACGATGATATTATCCTCGTCATCGAAAATCTCTCCAATTTTCGAAAGCAGAGTCAAAAACTACACGTTGCTTACATAAAATTCCTAAATTCACTTTATAAGCTGTATACACCTTACAGCTCGGTTTTTTTTTCCATTTAGTATTCTTCAGGCGTATTGGCTTGAGCTGTAATTGTCACATTTATATTTTCCAGTCATCTAATATACTCCACACGTAGTATTTTTATTGACACAATATTGAAATTTTCTTCCAATGCTTTCTGCGAACAGTGCATCAGAAATACTTGAACCGTATTGCAGAGTAATTTTTTTATGCATAAAACCAATTTTTTGTGTTTTATACCCCGAAAATTACTTAATTTTATCAACTTAATTTTTTTTTTTTAGTAGTTTGGTGATTGTCTTGTTATTTTTTTTTTTTTTTTTTCTTTTTCTTCAGGTTGTCAGCCAGGTATACCTATATGTAGCTGATGGACGTCTGGTTTGTCGAAATCGCGTTACTCGGTGCAAATGCTAATGTAGGATTTTTTTTTTTTTTTTTTTTTTTTCAAAATTCAGTCGTAAAAAGAGGAGCAGTTGTTTTATTTTTTCATTTTCGTAAAGTAAAGTTTAAATTTTTAAAAATGAAAATAGTAGCACGATACTCAAGACCTTCACAATCCGAATAGGTATTTTTCAATGAGAGGCGTTACATACATCGTTAGCTCGTGATTTGTTGACAAAAAGTCCTGTAGTGCATTTAAGTATTTGCAATTGTCAAGCAGATTAATTAAATACGAAAAAAATTGATAACGCTACGATGATAAAATTAATACTGACTCTGTGATCTGTAAATCTAAATGTCTAGTAATAAAAAAAGTATAATTACTTTCTTTAAAGAAAAATTATTTAAATTGAAAGTTTTTTTTTTTTTTTTTTAACTACAGATATTTCGTGAAAAGGGTAATTCATCAAAAGACATGCTGTGATTTTCGAAAGTACATTGTTTTTGGAAGGCATGTCCATAAATTGAAATAAGCAGCATCATTAATTTAAACATAATAATAATGATGATGATACTAACTGGAAGTGTGAAAGCCTTTGTTGTGAGAAATCATAAAGAAAACCACATGTAAATCACACACTAAAATAACTCCAAATGTTGCGAGTGGATGAATTTTATTGGTAAAAAGAAAGGGTAAAAATAACGTACTAGCTACATTGAAAAAATGAATTTTTCACGTACAGTTACAATTTTTCACATTGAGCTGTTATTGCAGTTTAAAAACAAAAATAATAATTTGGCTTCTACCTTTCTTCCACTTGTTGTACAACTATACTTCGTAATTGATTGCAAAGAAAATTTTTGATCATACACATAACGTATACTAAACGGAAAGTGACCATCTATATATGCTCTGCAAAAATCCACCCGCGGCACCGTAATAAACAAAAGGTTCCAGCTAACGAATATAAATCCGCGTATGAATTTCAATTGCCTTTGAAATGTCTCCTCCGCTGAAAAAAATAAAAAATGAAGCGAACAGTCCGCTCGTCATGATTCACGTGGAAGCCGGCGTTCGGATCCTGGAGCGTCTAACGGCCAGCTCGTCCAGTTCAACGTAGTCGTGCGAGTCGAGCCAGGGATCCCCGTCGGTGGGCAGCAGCCGCGCGTCCGGGAGCAGCCTCGTGAGTAACGGCTTGCCGCTGCCGTCCAGGCTGAGGTAACTTACGAGTTCCGCGGACGGCCGCCAGCCGAGGGGTGCCGCGTTCATTGGACCCGCGTTGTCGTCCGGCTGCAGCTCTTTGCCGAATCTGCATCACACATCGAGAGGAAAATCAAGGAAAAAAAAAAACGGCCAACGACAATGCGCGCGCGTGGGCGTCCAAGGCGGATGTACACGCGCGAGTGTACATCGGCCCCTCTTTTCTTTTTTTCGCCAAGTTGAGTCAGCATCAGAAGCAATAAAGCGGGAGGTAAGCATATATATACATTGTATGCTCTTGCTCTTTTTTTTTTTTTTTTATCGTATAAAGCAGCCAGCGCGGCGCGCGACCGTATCTCACCGACCGGTCGACCGTTATACCGCGTGCAGTTCTTATTTGGCGCAGCTCTTCACAAAGCTATTGTGTTCCTCCTGCCCCAGCCCTTACTCACGCGCGCCTTTTTTTCCCCGAAGCCAAGGAACAAAGTATACATATCGAGAATATATACTTGCTGTAACGATCGATCGAATATAATACAACAAAAAACCACGCGATCGAGATGCGCGTGCGGGCAAATTACCGATCCTTACGATCGGGGCCTTTGGCATTGTTTTAAAAGTACGTGCCATTTTAATTATCATTCCGGGGGCAAAGAGAAAACAAAAAAAACTGCACGAAGATTGTAATTGCATACGTGGAATGTTCGTGACAAAGAGCCACCGTACTCGTGTGTTTAACGCAAATGATGCGCATAAAATCGTGTGGAGAGCAGCGCTGCGAACAACCGTTATAAGTATTCCAGACAACAAAGAAATTATCGCCCGTATATTGTGCGCATGTATATACAATATATATAATTAGCATATATGTCCAACCTGAAATTTTCGGGCAAGCACTGGTGGCTCCTGCAAAAGTAGTTGTCCCCGTGGTTGGGGTCCCTGTGGCACCAGGTACCGTCGGGCAGATACGGGTCCAGCCCGATGTCGCTCAGCTCGAGCTTCGGCGTGTAGTACGAGGCAGCGTCCTTGCGCTTGCAGAACACGGCACAAGCGACCCAGGGCCGGTCGGCCTCGTGCTTCGCCTGCAACCCAGGCGCGCTGCCGTCTATCTCCGCGAGCTGTCGGGCAAACTCGTGGCACCGCTCCCCCGCGTACTCGTCGACCTCGAGGCGCTTACGGCACACCTTGCTGTCCTTGCACAGCACCACGTCGACCCCGACACCAGGACACGGATCCTCACCCTGGCAGACGCGTCGACGCTCCAACCGGCCCAAGGAACCCCGCAAGCAGCCGCTCCGGCACTCGCCCTCCTCCCGCCACTCGCTCCACCCCGAGCTGCCGTTGCCACCCGCGCTCACTAGCCTCGGCGGTGTTTCCCTGCCATAGGAGGGGGACAAAAACAACGTGCAAGCTTTGATTGACGCGTCTTTTTGATCGGGTGGGCTGTTTAATCACCTATCGTCAATAGCCAGGCAGTCACCGGCCCGGCACTCCTTGCCGTCGCCGCAGCGCGTCCCGTCCAGCCCCGGCCCGGCCAAGTAGTAGCCCGTCCTGTCGGGGCTCTTGCACTTGAGCGCCTGGCAACTGTTGCTCGCCGGATCCCCCGTGTCCGCGTAAGCGTCCGGATTCTTCAGCAAAATCTCGCACTGGCGCTTGGCCGTCCACCTGCGACCCGGCAGCTCGAGGTACCTCCCGCTGTGGTCCAACGACTCGGCCGCGGGTTGGTCGAGCAGACACGGCTTGCTCGTGGCCAACTCGGAGACGACCTTTTGACTGCACGCCGACCACTGGGTCTCGCCCTTGAGCCCTCGGGAAGGCGACATGATGTAACCGTCCTTGGGACACCCGTTGCCCGCCGAATCGTGATGCATGCCCAGACTGAACGTATACGATCGATCAAGACTTTTTCAATTATTATAGAGACATGTGTGTATATTATATGAGACGTGTAAGCGGGTTGACGCACTTGTGGGCGATCTCGTGGGCGGCGATGTAGACGGAGGTGAAGCCCCCCGAGGGGTAGGGTTTCCCGAGCCGATTGGTCACCCCGAACTCGGCGATGACGCAGGCGTACTCGTTCCAGCAGACACCGCCAACCGGTGCCAGGCCCATGGTCACGGGATTGTTCTGGCCGTCCTCCTCGATGGCGTAAAAGTCCAGGCCCGAGACGTACAGGCCCACGTCCCAGTGTCGGGGATCCGCGTCCTCCGGTGGATTGATGGACGCGCTGTACGCGCAGAACTCGTCCAGGAGCCGGGAGCGCTCGCCGTCCAGGTTCGCGAGTCTCTCCGGCTGGCGTTCCATCAGCTCCAGCCGCACGAGGGCTATCCTCACCCGCTCGCCCAGGCTCGGGTGGTAGTACAGCGCCTGGATGTTGTTCACGTACGCCAGGAGCATGTCCAGCATGCGCGACTCGCTCGCCGATGGCTCGTCGGCGCCCTTGTCGAAGTACGGCTTGAAGCTGCGGTAGGCGGCCGCGTCGAAAAACACCGCTAGAAACTCGCGAGTGCGCATTTATAGCTCGTATACTATATATTTTATTACGCCCATGTGCGGATGATGCCTTACCCAATTCTATGGTCAGGGGTGCGGTGGTGTCGTTTGCCAGCGGTGGTGGGGATTCCTCGGCGTTTCGTTTGTCCACGAGCTCGAAGCGAGGAATTCGCCGCCTCCGTACGACGTGGGGCTTGCCGGTCGCGGGCAGTGCCGATCTCGCCTTGCGCCTCGAGTCCCAGGAGTACGCCAGGGGTGTTATTTCGAGACTGTCGCTCTCGAGAAAGACGAACCCGTGCTACGAATCATGATTTGGATGTAGTTTTTTTTTTTTTTTTTTTTTTTTTTTTTTTTCCCAACGCCGGTGTACCAACCACGGATCCATTGCAAAAAGTGATGGCCGCGCTCGTCAGCTCGTCCTCGTGGATGTAGTGGCACGTGGAGGAACTCGTCGGCGGCTCGTCGAGTCGTTTCAGAGCGTCGCCTGCCTCGCGCTTCCAGATTTCGAAGCCGGGGGACAGCAAGTTGTCGTTCCTCGACAGCACCAGCTCGATTTTTTTACCAAAGGCCGTGAAAGTCAACGGTACCTGCGTCGACGTTGCGATTAACGAAAATTGATTTTCAAACGAGTTTTTTTTTTTTTTTTTTTTTTTTTCTGTATCGATATACCCGAGAATCGTGATTCCATTCCAAAAGAACGACTTGCGTGTCCTCCTCGGTGCACCGCACGAAGCCGTAGAACAAGAGCAAGAGCGTCAGGACGGCGCATTTCATCTTGATGGTACGAAAAGTGAAAGACACCTGCGGCAGTTCGCGCCACTACGGTTCATTCTTATACGCTCGAAAATCTCCATTTACGCGGGGAAAAAAAAAAAATTGCAACCGACGATGCTGGTGCCACTATGATATATGTATATATACAAAATAAAGAGAAAAAAAAAGTTGGGTTGAAAAGTCAACAACATGGAATATGATGTAGTATATATATGTGCCGATGAAGCAAGAGTTTTTCTGAAAGATTTACTAAAGGTAAAGTTCATATTTGTAGGTATACCCACGAAAAAAGGTTTTCAAAAATTTCTTATCGTTCCGGTCCCGGACGCAGTAAAAATGTCGTTTTATCTGTACACGCGGATAGAAAATTACGTTGGACGGATTATAAAATCTTATCTACACTGTATACAAAAAAAAGTTGCCACACATCCCGCTGTGGGAGTGCCTGTCACATGTATGTGTATTATTTAAATTTGAAAATTTTCACCTCTCATGTAACGTGTAGATTGTACGGCTGTGCAAAGCCCTCATATTTTTCAGATATTTTCAAATACATACATAAAATATCTATTTTAATGTGAAAAGTAAAGCTTATCAGGCGCCTGCTGCGAAAACGAAAAGTAATATTTTTCATGCCTGTGAAAAGAAAGTGTGTACTTTTGTCCGGCTATACAGAATGACGGCACCCAACAAGGTAAGTATACTTCCTGGGCACAAACACGTTAAATATATTATATATGTTAAATCGACGATTGATAGGAGGAATATCAGATTATCACCATAAGCTCTATATTTCTGCGTAGTCCCCAATACTTACTCATTCGTAATATATATAATAAAGTACGGATGGCATAGGGTTCAGGAAATAAAATATTTTTAACTTGATGTATCTATTGACGATGCTGGTGCCTGTATCCAAAACTTAGAAGAAAGTTGGGTTGAAAGAGAAAGAAAAATAGTTATCAAAAAATACTGTTAAAACAAGAATAAACTACTCATCAAGTTCTGAAAGGTATTGCATTTAATGTCACGCCATTGTTTCACAAAAACAATTTTTTTACTCTTTCCTGTTCATTTGGTACATTTTTTTTTTTTTTTTTTTTTATCTGAACTTGTTGCAGTTAGCACAGAATTCTCTAAGGGATTCCATAAGAGAAAATTTTACTTGGGATTAGATTGTTGTTAAGGATTGCGAGTACAAGGAATGCTATAAACAGGATGACAAAAATAAAAGAGATGTTGCTTGTTACAAAAATCTTAGTATTAAAATATTCCAATAAAAACAATAAATAATAATAATAATAATAGTTTTAATAATAATAATAATAATCAAATAGAAGGTTCGGCAGTGTATGTACTATATCTACGTATTCATTTATCGACGTATGTATGAGCGCGTACTTTGATATAAATAATCTGATTGTTTCTATACAAAGTTTTACACTATGAATGCCATGATTGGTAAATCTTTTCATTTCATTTTCAGTTTCCTCATGTATCTCAACACTTACTCGCCAGTTGAAAAATGATCATCGCTTGCTCGTTCTTGTATCGTCGGTTTACAATCATTTATTTGTTCCTTAAATTGATAAGAACAATAATTGCTATTAGCCGTTGCGAAAACAGCAAATTTTACTTCTCTTTGGAAGTTTTCAATTAGCTAAACTACAACGAGATGCATCAGTGGGCATCTTTGCAAGTTTCAATAAATCGTTTTGAAAAAAGACTTTCAAGTCAGTGAAAAAGATGTTTCGAGGTTTACTTGACGCGTGTTGAACCCTAATCTCAATGGTACATTTATCATTCAGAAGTGGCATTACAAAAAAATCTTATACTTATCATATACTAATATAATTATTCATCACAATATTTCTCATGTACGAAATTTCACCTTAACTTTTAGCAGCGCACTTTTGCGATGTGACTTTGATTTTTTTTCTTCTTTATTTTCTTGTATATAAGACGGTGGGATAATTACGATGCTCTCGCGAATTGTCGAATCGACCAGCTATCCCTTTATTTATATTCTATTCGTTATAAACGTTAAAATTAAATTTTTTTTTTCTAATGTTATACACGTTATACGCGAATTATTGCAAGCGCAATCGGTTGTGCCCGAGAAATAATAATAATAATAATAATAGTAATAATATTAAAAATTTAACTCGAGCAAATATATAACATCTGAATCATTAATAATCCGAACATTCTCATCTCACGCAAAAACGAAAACAACAATTTTTTATATCTATACAACGACTAAACAACTACAGTTAAATATAAGAAAAAAGAGTAAAAAAAAAAAAATAAAAAAAACTATAAGTTGGCAGTTGACAGTACTTTGAAGTGGACGCTTTTTTCTCAAGCACACAATCCTAGCATTAAACTTTAGAAATGAAGAAAATGTTGTATTCAACGTAAAAAAAAAAAAAATAAATAAATAAACGAAATTTTTGTACAATAAAATCAATTGAAAATCATGCTAATTAATTTAACCAAAAAAATAAACTTTTGGTTACCAACATAAAAAAGTAACAAAAGAAAAAAAAAAGTAATAATAATAATCATCATCAACAACAACTCAAGCGTCAAAAAGCATCTTCTTTGAAGCAAATCTGACTGCATCCACGAGAAAGTTGCGACCAACTTAAATAGAGAACATCGACGACGGGCGATACGCAGTGGGCCCTCGAGACTCTTAGAAAAACATTACTTTTGTACAAAAAGGCAGGTCGGAGCTATAGGGAACAAAAGGGAGCTACTGAAGATGATTGTGGTGGTGATGGTGGTGATGGTGATTCCAGTCTCTGTGAAACCTCTTCTTAAAGTAAAGGTCGGCCTGCTGTCTCTGATACTTGAGCGGCACCGAAGATGACGAGGACGACGAAGACGGGGACGGTGTTCGTGGTGGACCGAGAGCCTCGTCCGGCGACGGCACGATCGGAGGGGGGCCCAGAACGGCGCTACTGTCCGAGCCAAGGCCGCTGTCATCGGTAGACCTACGACGCTTGTCCAGCTCCGTGGAGGCAAACGCCACGAGTCTGTCAAAGCCCGAGCTTATTCGGTCCCGCCAGTGTACTTCTGCAAGTTGCATACTTCCAGACTTAGACACGCTCGCGTCACGCATTAATTGTAATAATGGACATGTACAACGATCATGAAAGTTCGATTGAAAACTTCGAGTATAAGTATGTGGAAATTTTACAAGAACAAGATTTTCATTTTTTTTTTTTTTTTTTTTTTTTTTAGATAGTATGAAAAAATGTTTATTTCAAAACAAGTTAATGAGTTGTTAGGACAAATTTTTAATCATGAGCGTAGACATTTATGCATGTTAATGTATAGAGATTAGGTTAACAGTTTTATGGAACAATGATATTATACAACACTGAAGTACGTTTTAATGCACACTAACATTTCTAAGCATTAACTACCATCAAATGAAACAACAAATGTTTTGCAAAAATGTATTAGCGTTTTCAATTGACATTTCTCGGTCGATGAGAAAATAATAATAAAGAAAAATGAATGAGAGTTCGACTACATAAAAACGATATTCTCATAAAAATAAGCCATTACGAAAGATACGGCATATGCGGGTGTATGCGGCTTAAGAAGAAGTAAAATGAAAAATTTTGATGAAAAAAAAAAAAAAAAAAAAAAAAAAATTTTGTTGCGTTTCATATGCTTTTCAGTATCACACTCAAAGAAATATGATCAAACACAAATTGTCTTGGACTTTTGAGAAGATAACTTTTACTTTACTACTCTGCATGCAAAACATGCAACATTTCAAGAATCTGAGTATCGAGTCAGCCCAAAACTTCATATAATTTTGGCTTATTTTTATGAAAGTATCGAGCAACTTTTTTTGTGAGTTTTGGTTTGACGCGGTGTTACAAAAATTAAAAAACAATTTCGAGTCCAACTGACACTTTGTGTCACTTTAAAATAATTAATACAAATTTCAAAAAAGGCAAATGTAAAAGTAACAGTAGTCATAAAAGTGAAACTATTTGTGATGAATAGAAACCTCATAATACGCAAGAATCAATGACTACGATACACAGTATATGTGAATACAAACAGCATACGACAAAAGTAACATGCAACAATAGATTGACAGGTGATAGTGATTATTCGTTATTTCATTTTAATGAAAATAAAAAACAAGTGACAAAAATATTGACGTCTTGAAAAATAGACCAAAAATCGATCTTTCGTAGTGTCACAGTTTATATTTTAAAAAATCACTGATAATCGGTCGAGTTAATTTTACATCCACAGAAGGAAACGGGTTTTTTGTATATGAGTAATGATTATGGGGATGAGAATTCGAGAGTAATAGATTGCGTTAAAATTTCTTATTTGTTGTTCTTTTAAAATTATCTTAAAACAAAAAGTGTAAATTTGTAAAAACAACCCGTGGCGGGCCAGACTCACCGTTCTCAATCTCTTTTTCTCTTTCTATATAAAACAAGCTGCACGGGTTGTGATTGAGATTGAGTTTTGTGACAGACAGAGCTAACCAACATACAGCTACAGTGCATCTAACAAATACACTAAACAGCAACAAAAAATAAAAAATATAAATAAAGATTTAGAAACCAGCTCCATTGAGAAGAAAAATAAAAAATAAAAGGAACAAACAGAAAGACAGAGATGGTACTGTAAAGTTTTAAAGTTTTTAGCGATAGTTATCGACTAACTCAAGATGCAGAGTCAGTAAAAAGCAAAAAAAAAAAAAAGTTTTTAATCAACTCGCTGTGGAAACGACAGTAAAAATAAACATAAATAAAATTATTATAGTTACTATACTCGGTAAGTCAGTTACTTTTAGGGCAAAGTAAAGGTAGAGATAAAAATAATCGATTGATTATAAAATAAATTGAAAATTTTATGTACCATATTATTGATTCCTATTTATTTAGTAGACCGTAAGATTAATTAATATATATCATACATGTACGCTGTTAATATATTACATGATAATTATTCAATGTTACGCAAAATTTGTATACAAATACAGTCCGTTTAATTATAAATTAATATAAATATTGTAATACCTACAGCCAAGAAGGTTTTGAATAAACAGATTGAAATTAGTAAAAAAGTTTGAAAAATTTTAAATTCACGTTTCAAGAGAACAAAACGAAAGAGAAGTCTTCTACATTACTTTAAAGGAAACTACAACCTGCAACAAAAACAGTACCTACAGTCTTTTTAAGCGCAAAGCTCTTCAAATTCTCGCAGTGCATACACACGCATATCACCATCAACTTAAGAATTAAAAGAAAAATAGGCAGGAGCAGCCATGCAGAGATCTTGCTGATTTGCAATATTCGCAAAATGTAGCGGCGGCGCATCGACTCGAATCCACTTACCGTCATCACCGTGTCCCTGCCGCGGATTCGTGAGGTGCGGTTCGTCAACGAGAGGTGGACTTAAAGGAGCACCGCTCGTACTGACCGTTGAAACGACAGCTTCGGTCTTGACTGACATCGACGGTTGGCTTTGAGGGGCCACAGCATTTGCGCTGTTGTTACTCGAATTTGAACTGCTACCATCTCTGCCGTACCCGTATGGATTATACCTGTTGAGTACATATGAATTTTTTGTCACAGCACTAACAAAGAGATACAATTTTTATTTAAATACCTCCTTGCTGCCAGGCCTTCCAATGGAGTAGTAGCCCGAGACTGGCTGATAGACGGCGAGGGATTGTCACTGAAGTACGACTCGTGGTAAGGCTTAATGTCGGCTCGCGGCAGTTGGACCGGCGTGTATCTTGTAAAAAAAAAACATATACGTCAGTTAAAAGTTGTTTGCTATAAAATATTCAAACAATTTTAGAGCCAGACTTGGAAAATACCTCTGAGATTGATTTTGCTGAGGAGAATACAGAACCGATGATCTTGACGTGGCAGCTGATGACGCGGAATTTGCGGAAGCCGAGGGCGTAGGCGCGTAGCTCGCCACGTGCGCGAGCGTAGCCAATCCCGTGTTTTCAACTTCCACGCTAGCAGGTCGACTGACGGGTGAAAAACTGTCGGGCCTGATGTCCATGCCCGAACCACCGTGATTGGAAATCTCGAGAGTCCGCTCGATCTCACCGTTCACCAGATCACCGATCGTCCGCGTTGCCAAGAGTCCACTCGGACCCCCAGCTCCACTGCTGGCCATTTGCTCTGTCCTGTGCTGTGGATGGTGATTGGTGGACGGATGCGGATGATGCTTTGCCTCCGAATTAGAGCCGGTGACGTGTTGCTGCTGCTCCGAGTGAGGGGTTAGACGTTCCTGAGAGAGATGTCGACGGAGAGCCATCTTAGCAGGCGATACCTTTGAAGCAAATGTGAGCTTTGACTTTTTACAAGACTTTCAAAGTAACGGTAAAGAGACTGAACATGCGGTGTACTGAAAGCGTATGCAAATGGCATTCTCATTTTCTTTTCTTTCATCTGCAAACACCATTCGCTTACAGTATTCTGCATTATTGACCATTACTTTGAAAATCGTATTAACTTGTGGCAGTCCAGATTTACGAGAATTCAAGGATTTACTTTGTAATTTGATTAACAACGATACATGACTTTTTCAACAGTCACTTCAAGGCTTTCAAACTCAAGCGTATTCTCACGAGGTAAATACAATCAAATAAAAAAAATATTTTCACATCACTTCTGTAAAATTTTAATACATTCACATGCTTTGTTGATCAAGCAATTAAAATTTTTATGTATATTTCAGTATAACACAAAGGAAATAAGTCAAAGAAGAGACATTCACAAAAATGATTTAGTAAATAGATTGGAAGTTTTAATTTACAAAGTAATCTTTAGGATTGAGTCAAAGATTTTAGTATTAAATAAGTAGAAGTAGCATTTGGACTACACTAAAGTTGCCATCAAAGCGATCAACATTCTGCAATCAACGATATTGTAAGCAATTTTAACCTACCTGTGAGTAATCTGGTGCATTGAGGTGCAACATATGCCGCTTCCTGTCAACGTCCCCGTGCATGCGCATATGCTGCTGCATCTGGTGCTTACTCCTGTTTTGCTGATCCTCGTTCAGTACACTCGTAATTATGCTTTTCAGCCTGTCCTCAAAGTTTGCTACCCTCGGAGGCTCTTGAATAGGAGCTCGATTAGTATTCTGATCCCGAACAACGGACTGTGATTGCGTCGGTATCGTGGACGGTTGTGAACTGGAGAAACTTAAAGTAGCTTGCGGCAATCGAGGTCTCGAGCTACTTGTCGTTACTGTTCCAGTAGCTGCTCGACTGTTGGGTAATCGACCAGCCTCAATCTGTCGTCCGGTTTCTAGGATTTTTTGAGCGAGGAGTTCTGGATTTTTCTCTTGAATTTTACCAACGTCAGGAACGTCCGGCCAATCTTGAGATCGGGATCGCTCTCGACTTTTGCGCGAACTACTACTCTTATGTTGTTGTTGTTGGTGCTGCTGCTGCTGTTGTTGCTGCTGCTGCTGCTGCTGTTGTTGTTGTTGTTGTTGTTGTTGTTGTTGTTGTTGTTGTTGCTGCTGCATCGTCCCAACTTCTTGTTCCAACTTATACATCTAAACAAAATATATTTTATAAAAATAAATATATAAACTTTTATCCTACGTGTCAGTGCATAATAAAAATAAGAACAAAGCATACTTGAGTTTGTAGCATTTTGCGATGTGCATGAGACGATAATATTTCTTTCATAAGAAATTGACAGGTTACAGGTTGTTGCTGTGGTGGCA